>NW_012114422.1:4167978-4204737 GCF_000951035.1 Colobus angolensis palliatus
TCGATCTCCTGACCTCGTGATCCACCCGTCTCGGCCTCCCAAAGTGCTGGGATTACAGGTTTGAGCCACCGCGCCCAGCCAGGAATATTCTCTTTATCCTCATCCTACTTTTGTCTTTTCCTGTTCCCTTAATCTTATTTTTCTAGCAGAAATCCAGGCTTTCCCTTGGTGCCATTTATTCCTTAGGTCCTTTTTAATGGGCGATGTGTTTTCTTCCTAACATTCTTATCTCAGTGCCTATAACTGGGGTAAATGTTTTACCTTTACAATTTGTCTGTTTATTCAACACCTTTTTTCTTCCTATCTCAGTCAATTATTTGACTTCATAAGAGACATCTCACCCACTGTTCTAACACTTTTGAGTCCCTACCTCCTTGAAAGTTTATGCCATCAGACTTTGCTACTATTTGCCCTTTCTATGTTACTTTGACATTTTCTTAATCTTTATTATATGTCTTTATTTTTTGCAGACTTTACTATGTGGATAACTGTCTCCCTCTATATCTTCTTAACTATTTACTATTCTCTGTTATTTCAAAATCCAAGTGGAAGATTCAGCTAATACACTGTTGTGTTAGTCTGGGTCCTCCAAAAAGAAGCTAAAATAGGATTAAACATATAAAAATTTATTAGGGGAATGAATGCTTTTGAGAGTAAAATTTGTGGAGGAGCTCAAGAGAAATTTTCAGAGTCATCAGACTATACTGCAGGTTTGACCCCAAACAAGGAAAGAGGGAGAGAAGAGAGGTTTGATAAAAGTAACTTAAATTGCAGTTCAGTTGTAAGGAAAGCTTTTCAAGGACAATGGGGGAAGGCTTGAGGTAAAATTGCCTGTCAGAGGGGTCTTTCATCTCCCAGGAATAGGCCTGCCTTTTTATCCCTGCTGCACTCAGTCATTGGCTTTAAGAAAACTATGGGAAGTATGGCTTTGTTATGACATGGTGATGGATTTTGGTACACAAGAGCTGGGGTCATCTGTTAATTATGATCCCCTCAGCTGGAGATTTGTGGGGCATATTTTAATGGCTGTTATTCTTTCCTCTCAGTTCTTTGACCTCTTTACCTCCAATGGTTTTTTCTTCTACTCTTTCCTTAGCTGCCAAATCCCATGTTTATTTTTGTCATTAGACCTTGTTATTGTGAGAACTGTAACACCTCTAAAAATGATAAAAATGGCTCATTCAATTCTTCGACCTCATAGGAACATCTCATTCACCCTTCTTACACTAATTTCCCCCCTTTCTCTTCCTACTAATTGTCCACAGTGCATCACTGTAATCAACAATCTCTTGCAGTATCCAACTCTCTTGACCCCACTTTAGCTCATTTTCTGTTTTTATAATAGGATGCCAGAGACTGGATAAATTTTTTAAAATTATTTTTCACAGTTCTAGAGCCTGGAAAGTTCAAGAGCATGGTGCCAGCATCTGGCAAAGGCCTGCCTGCTGCGTTATACCATGACAGAAAGGCAAGCAAGCACATGAGTTGGAGAGAAAGACAATGAGCCAAATTCAAGTTTTAATCAGAGCTCACTCCTGCAATAAAGGCATTAAACCATTCACAAAGGTGGAGCCCTTCTGGCAGAATCACCTCTCAACACTGTTACAATGGCAATTAAATTTCAATATGAGTTTTGAAGGGAAGTTCAAATTATAGCACCCCTTCTCTGTCGTATGCATCTATCAGAATTCTAATTGTGCCTAAATCCAGTTATTCTCTTATTGTCTAACAGAACCTGAACAGCTGTATGTTGTGAAAACGCCTGTTTTTCCTTTCCTTTTTTTCTTTCTTTCTCTCTCTTTTTTCTGTTTCTTTGCCTTAAACCATGCAGACTTATAACCTTTTAACCACAAAACTCCAATGATCCCTTGATATTGCTTGTCTATTTTTGCTACACTTTACTCTCACATGCTACAAAATGAATATGTTACATTTTCTCTTCTTTTTCTTTCTTATACCCGCTTTCTCACACTTTATTTTCAGCTGAAGATCTTGCCTCATACTTTTAAGTAAGATCAATTAGATAAAAATTCTGTAAATTTCCCAATACTAAATTTACAGCCTTTCTACATCTTTACCTATACTTTTAGTCTTCTATTTATTCACAGCCTATAATATAAGATTTATGAGAAAAATAATCTTGGGTTTTTTTTTGTTCACTAATATATCTGCAAAGATGGTCCATAATCATCTTTACTCAGTGAATATTTTTTAGATAGCTAGATCAGTCCATTGAATAATGAATATTTTTTCTATTATACAGGAAGCTTACAGAAATATGGTGTCTTTTCCAAATTTTCCAGATGTTACTTAAGTTTTTCAGATGAGAATACTCAGGACTAAAAGGACTATGACAGAGAGAGAGAGAAAAAGTGATATGATATAATATGGGCTAGTCAAATACTCTTTCCATGGTCACACATGTTTTTGCTGTAAAATATTGCATTTTGTTCTTTGAGCCAGTTTCACTTCTGAGATCACAAATAATCATATTCTTCCAACTTTTAATATTTTAAGTAAGTTGATTCTTAATATTTGGGAGTGATTAAACCTTTGAGAATCTGAATAAATCTATGGCCTCCTTCAGAAAAATACACATTCACATATAGAAAAATTCACATGCAAGTCAAAGATTTGTGAATCTAATCAGGCCAATACATGACTATCATCAGCATTGAAAGTGAGAATAAAATGAAAAAGGATGATTTATACATTAATTCAGTTTGAACATAAAGATGGGGGCTTTGTCAAGTTTGGTCGGGATGGTCATGGTCCAGGTCTGAAGATAACAACCTGCTTAGGAAAGAGACTTGGAACTGGTGAGTAGACACATGGATGATGGGCTGCTAAGATAGATCAAAGTTGCACTTAACTGGGTTGGACAGGAATTTGGGTGGGACTTCTCTAACCTTAAGTTACCTCAATTTTAAAATGAAGAAGTTGGATTATGTGATATTTTAAATTTCCATTATGCCCTAAACATCTACATCTGCAATTACTTTCATAGGTAAGACAAGGCATATCACTTGATCAAGTGAAAATATTTCAAGGCACCATCAAGAAGAAAATGCAGATTAATGGCAGGCCTGAAGTTACATGGAAGGCCAAGTGTGTACTTGTTCAGATACATGTTTGAATTAAATGCTTCTCTTCTATCTTTAGCTGCTTGTCTTCAGCGAAGGGAGAGTAGCATTTCCCAAAGCCTCCTATTGTAGCACTTATCGTTTTGTATTAAAGCTTTCTGTTTATATATCCGTCTGCTTCTTAGAATGTTAGCACTTCAAGGACAAAAACTATGTTCCCTAGGGTCTAGCGCAGTCTTGGTTTCCCTAGGATCTAACCCTGTCTTTGGGGTACAGTGAATGGTCTGTACATGTTTGTTGAACCGAAGCAAAATGAACTGACACACTCATACACACACACACACACACACACACACACGAACAAGAAGGAATTAACTTAAAAGCCACGCTTGTCAAATTTGAAAAGAAACAAAATCTAAAGAATGTCATCAGGCTTTAAGTTGTCATCAACATATTATCATTCCAATCCAGAGCCCATGAGAATAATGGCACTGCCGGGCACTGAGTCCTCAGCACCTATTTTAATGGCAGGAGAAGAAAAAGTGTTTGTTCTTAGGTTGTCATAGGAGCATAGTCTGCATTTAGACCGAGAAGTTGTACCATATGTCAAAACAATATTTGGTAACCAAAATAATTTGTGAGTAAAAAATGAACCAAGTGTGTTTCTATAAACTTTTCCATCACCATTGGAACCAACTTCTTGAGCATTTAGATAAAAATATTACATTTTCCATAAATTTACTCTTTGTTAATTATATAACTTTGTTCATAGATGAATAAGGAACAAAGCCGTAGAAGATAACAAGCAAAGAAAACATTATATTCCCATATGTCTCATGTTAAATATAGAATCATGGGGAGGTATGGTACTTCAGGATATATTACCACAATAATTGCTATACACTGAGTATTATATTTTGCCATGTTGTTTAAGCAGAAACTCAACATATCCCTTTAAAAAATTGAGCTTACAGTCTGAATAGCAAAATAATAACTTCCAAAATGCAATTTAGTAGGTCCAAATACCTACTAAAAGAGGTCTATTTTCTTATTTGAAAATTCAATGACTAAAAAAAAATTTTAAGGTATCCTTTGGTGTTTTGATTTACCACAAAGAAATTATTTACTTTGGCTGAGAGGCTATGTGTTTGGTTTTGGCAGATTGATATTTTCAAGATAGTTTCCCAACAGACCCTGGCATAAGAGCTCAGTCTGAATGAGACGAACAAGGAATGAGCTTTGCCACCAGATGGAAGCCTGCAGTAATCAGTGAAGTCAGGTTCTGTCATCAGGTGCAAATCACTCAGATAATGAAAGTCCCTTTTGTACACTGCACACCCGTTCCAGAAAGCATTAGTTAAAATTGGCTAAATTCTCTGTATGTATTCTCTCAACCTCATTATGTTATTTTCTTGGTAGAAGATGAGGTGCTAGGATCAAAATATTAGAGTCAAATGACATGTTTTCTATATTAATAATCCTTAGGTCATTGTCATATTCAGAGCTGTATTAGATAATAACATTTAAAAAGCCCATTTTCATTCTGAGCGGCTCAGTTTTAGTAACTGTTGAGTTTCACACCACCACCTCTTATCCCTATACCAACTGCCTACAGGAAGCACAGAAACTTAATTATTGACAGACTAAATATTTGCATCTTGTGGAGACCGGAATATTCCATAATTTAAGAACTTAGCAAATATTTTCCTTAAAACCAGATTTTGTACTTTATTGTGGGTTGCATTTAAGAATAGCAGTATGAAATTTTCAAACTGCAGTTGGGAACCTTTATGCTTTCTGAGGTCTGAGCATGGATTGTTAGCTCTTTTTTCTTTTCAAAATGTTTAATCTTTGCCCACTTTTGCCATTTCTTCTTTCATGTGCGTGAAATGTCAGCTTGCAAGTTGGTGAGCTGCAACCTACTATTTTCCCTCAATGTATGAGTAATTTCTATGCCATGTGGATGCATTTGTAAAAGGCCACTGATTAAGGTTATTCTGTGCACAAGGATCTTATTTAAGAGCATCCATGATCAGATTTTAATTTCTCTTGCTTATCTGCAGTTCTCTACAAAAAAAAAAAAAAAAAAAAAAGCTTGATTAACATCTCATTTGGTGTAAACAAATTGTTTTGTTTTGCAGGTGCAAACTTCTCTAGGGAACTACAAAGTATCATATACACATCTTTTGAGAAATATAAAGTGCCATGAAAATAACAAAAACATTATTGTTCTTATTTTCTTATAGCCTATAGGTGACCCCCATTTTAAGAATTACCTTTCGGAATCCCTCCAAATTAGGTGTCACGAAAACGACTCTGCCAGGACAAGATTTTCAAATCTTGTTTTTGTGTATGGAAACAAGGCTGTTGGAAATGGTTTCTATCCCATGAGCAATAGGGGCTGAAGTTCCTTCTATGCTTTTCTGATGCTCAGCTCATTCAATAGCAGGGTTGTGAAAATGGCAGGGAATTAAGAAACAGATGATGGAGTTCAAGGCTCTGCTTTGCTACTTGTCTTCTGCGTAAATTTGGGGAAATCATTGAGCCTGTTTGAGACTGTTTTCCTATGTATAAAATGAGAATAACATGCATGGTTGACCTGGTTATTAAAATTAAAAGTAATTGAGGATTTTAAAGTGCTACACAAAGTTGGTTATTACTAAGACTGACTTATTGGTGTATTGGTTTTCATCAGAGAACCATACACCCAAACTACACTGTTTTAATTTTACTGAACTGCATTTTGGCATCTATTAACCAAACTTGAGGCACATGATAAGAAAATTAAAACACTTTTCTATTCACCTTAGTGTTGAAAAGTAATTGGGGAAAGTTTTTATGCCTCTTACAGTATCCTTTTTAATAAATACCTAGAGACATGACACATTTTTCTCAGAATATCTCAATTACTTTTAAACAACAGCTTTCTGTATTTATTTTTAAAGTCATATATAACTTACTGTGTTTTCCTCTTTACACTGGCTTCTAGGCAGTTCTGAGTTAAATCCATGAGTTATATCTAGCCAAATATACATGACTTTATAATATTCATTTTACCTCACCAATGTCTTCAACTTGTTATTTTTGGCTACATTTTCGTTTTGTTCACGATTTCTTCACTTTTCCCTTTTCGTGTGCTACATGTGTTTTAAAAACTACATAGTTTTTGGAATGAGGTGATACTATATCTAAATGGAAAATAATTGTTTTCTATGAGATATTTCAGGTAGATAATAATTGCTACCATAGTTTGAAGTCTTACTACATGTTAGGCCCTGTGATAAGCACTATCTATTATCTCTTTTATTTTTTGCCCAAAAGATATCATTTCCTATATTTTACAAATGATAATACTAAGGCTTAGAAACAAGCAAATTGACCCAACTAGTGGCTCTTCTCTAGTAAATGGAGGAAATTGATTTCCAATGTAGATTTATCTGATTCTAAAATTCATGTTGATTAGTCATTGCATTATACTGCCTTTTATTACTAAGTAAAATAATGTAACAAATGACTATCATTATTATCATTGCTGTAGAATTATTATGAAAAGTTTTTGATGTAGTTGAATATTTAATTTTGACCAAGAGCATACATAATTTTTTAAAAATACTTGTTTTAAAACTCTATTATTCGTATCTTTGCCTGACAATTTGATAGTGCGAGTGTTTTGCCACATCTTGCCTTTACTGCCAAGAATGATTTCAAGGCCTATCTCCATATGTAACTTGGTGTACAACCCAGGAGAAATATATGCCTCTTACTGACATATGGGGAAACACATCCAACAATCCTTTTTTAGAATGTAGCAAAATCTTCCTGGCACTTTCTAACAATCTTCTACCATGCTTTGTTCCTTCAAGTTGTACTTCAAATGCATTTGCTACTCTCTTTCTCTTCGTGATCTTCAAGTTTATTATCTATTGCCATGTCTTTCTGTTTAGTTGTTTGAATGGGAAGGTTCTGTTTAGTTTCTGTCTTTTGGTACATGATAACTGCCCCAAGAGGTCTCTTTTGTTTCTAATTTTGTATCCATGATTTTAAAGAAAGATTGAGAAAGCGTGGCAACACAGCATTGACCAAAAAAAATAAACAGTAAGATCCTGGCTTGGGTAGTGGGAGGATGATATTTGCTATCACAATGAGGAAGGCATTATGGAATTAATAACTTCTGAATTGGGTTTATATTGAAAGTAGGGGGTGACTTGATGGTGGGGTACTTAGAACCATGGAAGGGTTTTTCTTCCTACCAAAGTCTTATAAAAATCTTCCATACAGCAAGTTCTTCTCCTAAAAGAGAAGCAATGTTCAGAAAGCCTGAAAGATGTAGCCCAGTTAGAGAAGTCATTTCCAGGAAAACTGGTAACTAAGGCAGTCATTTTTCAGAGAATTAAAAGGGACAAGATCTCCATCACTTCAGCTTTTGAACATATCTGTGAAGGAACTAATGGGAGTAGGAACAGCTGGAGCCATAAGTAATTCATAAAACTCAACTTGGGGTGATCATGTGGAGCATTATATTCAGAAAGAATGGAATGCCTTTGCAATTGTGCTATCATTCCAGTGCAGACTCACATGGGAGAAGGATCGGGATTGCACACAAAGGATGATCTGCCAATTCTACTATGTCAGGCTATGAAGGAGAAAATGTAAGAGGAGAACAAATAGTGAAAATTTTTTTCTTAGCCAAACTTTTGGAAATGTTTCAACAAATCCTTATTGAAGTATAATTAGAAGTGTATTTTTCAACCTCGTCTTTTATTTTCTTACAATTTGTTTTTGTGAGGGACCATTTTATCCATTATGTGATATAGGCACAGTTCCTAGGGCTGAAAACTTTTGGAAGGTCTACAAATATATGTGCAACCTGAAAAATGACTTAATAACTCTATAATATGAAAACAAAACTGCAAAATCAAAAGGAATTAATACTTAATGAAATATCCACAAAGCATAACGTTATTTTACTTGTTTAACTGCAACTTAACTGCTATGTCTTATGATAGATAATAAATAACAAGGAAAATATGAAATATTTATTCTCAAATAAGCAATATTATAAAAATTCTCCCTAAAAATGTTACAATAAAAATATTCTTAATGCATGATGTAAGCATTGCAAAATATGCTTGATATGATATGCAGTGAAACTTTTAAAATCAAGACAGCCTCTCGTCAAGGATGGTTGTCATTAAACAACTCATATTGGGTTTATGTATAACTATGTTTGTTTTAGTTTTCTATTGGTGCGTAACAAATTACAACAAGCTTAGCAGATTAAAACAAAACATTATTACCTCATGCTTTCCCTGTGTTAGGACTTAGGGCATAGGTTAGCTGGGTCCTTCATTCAGGGTCTAACTGGCATGAAATTGAGATGTCAGCCGGTGCTGTGGTCTCACCTGGAGACTTGACTCAGTTGGCTAAGGTGGAGTCATCATGGGAGTGATATCCCATCATCTTTATCATATATGTAATCTAGTCAATGGAATGGCATTCCATCACTTTTACTATATTCTATAGACAAGAAATCACAGGTTCTGCCTACACTCAAAGTGAAGAGATTATGTAAATTGGGAAGGGGATCACACATCCTTAAAAATGTATTGGGGGTTATTTTAGGATGTGTCTGCCAAAATGTTTAAAACTATGTTTTTTAAGGTTTTGTTCTCTAATATGGGTTCAGTTATTGTCACATATTTCTTTAGTTGTCTTTATAAAATTTTGAGATAAAGAACCCTTTCACTTATGTTATAGATGACATTTAGAACCAGTTTGGCACATAGTAGGTACAGAATTAATGAACTGCAGAAAAGATTATTTTGACTAGAGAAGATATATAAAAGAGAGAGTTCGGAGAAAGATTTGTTCCCATCTGATTGTGTCTTACATTCCCCAAGCACTCATGCTTTAGGTATTCCAAGAACATTCTTGGTAAACTTAATTCAGAGCTTCTGAGGTCATTGAGCAGGTTCAAGGCTTTATACTAGCAGAGTCTAGAAGGCTAAGAAAAAGACATCAGTTAGGACTGAAAGTAACTGGTTGTAAGTGCATTCTGATACCCTTGCTGATCACCGACATGTATCTCCTCCTAAGGATGATCTTCTTTATCCCTTTTTCTCTCGTTTCCTCAGCTCTCCATCTCTCATGCTTTTTGTCTTTCTTGCTCATAACCTCTCCCCACAGTTTGGCTTTTCTTTCATTTTATCATTTTAACTCTTCTAATATTTGTCCCTCATAGTGTATTATTCCATCTCTCAGGATTATTACTTGCATCAATATTGAGAGAGTGTGTGTGTGGCTCTGTGTGTGCATGTCTGTGTACCTGTATGCTTATGTCAGTGTATAAACTTAGTGTATTACAATCAGATGGCTTTACATTTATGTGGTGGGGTACATAGGCCTTCTTTCACATTGAGATGGAGGAGTCAGGGTCACCAGGAGTCATGGCCGGAGTAAGTGATGCCTGTGATATGCATGCCCTTGAAAGAGCCTGAGAACTCAGTGGAGTTTATTGGAGAAGCCTTCCTTGTAGTTAAGATTTCACAGATGGAATGGACTTCCTAAGAAAGAAGTTAATCTGGATAAGTCTCAGAAACAGAGGAGAGGTTTTGGTTTTTGTTTGTTTTTGTTTTTGTTTTATTTGGTGAGCGTCTCTGACTCTTGCCACAGTGTTTTTAGGGCAGGACCTCATATGTAACAGCAGTAGCAAATTTTAAAGATCCAGGTGAGGACAATTAGAAGGAAGACCCTGTGGGTGATATTATTAGTTTTAAATCTATCAGTACAGGAGTGAAGCCATGAAGAATCCTATACGATGGGTACCTCTGTTGGCTGGCACTATAAAACATTAAGGTGACTGTGTAAGTTCATGGCTCCTAGTTTAAATTCCCACTCTGAAGAAAGAAGGTATGTATATTTAGAAAACAGTCACTTCTCTGTAGGAGTGCTTTATACTACAACCATCTGAAGAACTTTCAAATTCAGTATATTTTGGTATCAGAACAAATAAAACCACATCTTCAACAAGTGAAAATTTCCAGTCTTCTCCATTTTTATTTTCTCGTCGACCAGTGATTGCAGATGCTTAAGCTAGCCTCCTCAGCTGAAAATGGATGGATTCGGAACTAGCCACATGGTGTGCTCATATGATTTTTGCCATCTGTCTTTAAATACATCACTCCAGCATGTGTCTGTAAGTAGCATAACAAGAAAATTTCCACGTGGAATTACTAATCAAGCTTGAAGTCCACATTTCCCAGCAGGGAGATTATGGAAACATAAAGAACTAACAAGGGAAAAAGATAATTTGTATAAGGAAATAGTATAAAAGAAGAAAAGAAAAATGAAAGTAGGTAGATAATTAATTAAACAGCAAGAAGGAGATGGACAATTTCCAGAAACAGTACTTTCCTCCCACTTGAAAGCTGGGGAGCTTAATTTTTCTCTTTTTCTGATAATTCTTGAGAGATCCTCTTCAGAGCTAATACATTTTATTGGTTCAGTTAAAAAACATTCATTATACTGGAACAACTTAAGTCTGAAGATAGTGGTTTTAACCCTTTTATTAACACTGCATAGTCTTAGAAACTATATAAATTAGACTGTATTTTAAATGAATCTTCACAAATAGATTGTGATTTCTCTACTTTTGCAGCTAAATTCCAAGTGAATAAGCAGACATTTAAAATGCATTAAAATTATCTTCATTCATATATACTTACCTTTTAAAATAAAACAAACAAAAGACTCATATTTTTAAATAAACTGATATAATCCTATTCAAACTTAAGGAGACCTGGCCTGATATGAGAAAAGCAGTTATATCCTGGAATATCATAAAAAGAACAGAATTCAGAATTAATTAAGCCTTACTTCAACTTGTAAGAAGATTTCTAATCAAAAGCTTCTTCTTAGAGAGTATTATATTGTGCCATCAAACTTCAGCCTCTTCCTAATGTGTCCTTGAAATAGAACTTCCATTAAGGAAGTCCATATCCAAAATCTCCATTTAAGAGTGCAGATTTGTGCAGACTAACTCTCAAACTAAGTGGGATTTTGGAAACTCCCCAATGCTGTTTCAGTTCTTAAGGGAACATTAAAATTAAGCAATATGCAAGCCAAATAATTCTTTTTAAAGGCAGAAACTGCTTCCTTTATACCTATACTTTATTTTTTCAAGAAGCATGAGAGATCATATAGAGTGAATCTATATACTGCCTAGCAGAATTTGGTAGAGAACAAGGATATTTTCTTATTTGAATTGTATTCATCTTTTGAAACATTTTATCCACAACTGGAGAGTAAATGCAGATGCTTAGCTTGACTCAGAAGTTTTAGATGGAATAAGGGAATATGTAAAATGCTTTACCTATTGTTGAAAGAAATGAAAAACCACCACATAAAGTCACTGAAGTTTGACTAGAAGATGAATCCAGAGTCACAGTGGTCACCTCTAAATTGGAAGACTGATGATTTATCGAGACTGGATGTCAACTTTCAATGGCTAGGTGTCACTGAGGAAAAGTACCTGTAGCTCTAGAACACAGACAAGGTAAAAAAAAAATCTAACGAGAAAGTACCTAACACCAACGAGTTATAAAAATAACACAGAGCACATGTTAACTCATGATGAGTTTCTTCAGTAAGGTAAATTGAGTTTTTAAAAAATGAATTAACTTTATGATATAAAATTAGTCTTCATAATGTGGTAATTTGGGACACTTTAGAATACTAATGGGGAAATATCTAAAATCATCACAGAGTAAGCGTAATTAATTGAAATAAACTAGATAAACCCTCTTATTGGGCATTTTCAAAATTTAAAATTTTGAACTTTGTTATAATTTTTATGTTTGCTAAGAAAACAGCTAAGTCCAGTTTTCTACTGTTTCTTAAGAGTGTTTCTATTCGATGCCACAAAGGTGAAGAGATAGTCTGCCTCCATTTACAAATGCTGTGATTGAGAATATGCTTTTCCATTCATCAATTCAATAGGGGAGAAGGAGGAAAAATACTTCTGAGTACAGAATGAAGCAGTAAAATCAAAGGGAAAGAAAAAAAATTGAGAGTAAGATTAAATTAGCTGTGTGACATTGAAAGTAGTTTATATCCTCTGATTCTCTTTATTTGTAAAATAAGGATAATAATACCTAATTGGTCAGATTGCTGTGATGAGTACAGTGCTTGCCAAAGTCATCATGCAAAGTATGATATTGATGTTTTTATTATTGAGTTTCATATACCTGGAACTCACTGGAGATAATTAAGGATGTTTCTCTTGGATACTTTGAAATTACAGAAAAAGAAAATCCACAGTTAGAACTTATTCTCCATAAAAACAAAGATTAGCTTGACAATAGAAAAGAGCTTATATGGTTAAATTTTACAATGAACAATAAAGTTCGGGACCTTTTGTTTTATGGGCATCCTGTTATTTGGGACATTCTATCATCTGGTTCACATTGTCTGCTAAACTTGGTTGAGCAACTTAGTTGAGCCTTATTCTAGTAGGGAAGCAGATTATGAAATTATTTTTCAACTTAGTAGAGCAACTTCGGGGATGAAGTTAATTGAATTATTCAATCCTGGCACATTTTGGAAGCTTCTGGTATAATATCAGAGAACTATAAATAATGCCTTTGAAGATGACACTTTCCATTTTATTTGCCCAGGTGGAAGTATAAGAGCAATAGTAACAATAAAAGGGGGGTCCTAAATAAGGCTTGCCATTAAATGGTAAGATTGAGGATTTGGGTGTGAATTTAGGTGTGAAGGGATCAAGGAGGCTGTTTAGCCTGATTTAGTTTCCAGACGTGGATCTGCCTCTAGATACAGCAAAAATAGTTTTCTCTGCATCCAGTTAGTAGATTAGGAGACTAAATTAGTTTGAAATCAAGCCCCAGATGAAAAGTAAAGCATTTATCTCCCTTTCCTTGTATTTTGTGCATAAATATCATCACTGAGAGATGTTTCATGGAGGGATGTCTGGTTAGAGACAGAATGTGGATTT
Organism: Colobus angolensis palliatus; assembly: GCF_000951035.1. Taxonomy (NCBI): domain Eukaryota; kingdom Metazoa; phylum Chordata; class Mammalia; order Primates; family Cercopithecidae; genus Colobus; species Colobus angolensis. Next base: position 4,181,074 of record NW_012114422.1, read on the forward strand.
GGGATTCCTACATCTGTCTACATATTTACGTAGATACACTATATATCTGTAAAATAAACTTATACATTCTACTGAAATTTTCTTACATTATTGAGTGAGTCTTGTATGTGGAAGAGATTTTGAAAAAAATTGATTGTTCAATATAAGCTTAAGGTCACTGGTGAGAACTCATGAAAATTGTTCAAAGAAGAAAAGATTGAAAGAAGCCTTCTTGTCCCCTCCCACTAGGCTTTGTTTACTCTTCTCTGCTTTACTTTCAAAATCAGAAGAATAGTAAACAACTTTACATGAAATGCTTTTCTCTTTTTAGAGCTTGCTTTTATCATAACTTCATTGGCAATAATTCAATTGAGAAATTGAAAGACAATTGTGTAATAGATAAGAGCAGGGATTCTAGAGCCAGGCTCTTGGGTTTGGGCCTTGTCACTGCCACTTACTCTAACTTTTGACAAATTCTGTGGCATCTCTGCTCCACAGTTTGGTTTTTGTTCTATATCGAATGGGACTAATTGCATAGAGTTGCTGTGAGGATTAACTAAATTATTTCTGAGAATAGTACCTGGTACTTCCTAAATTCTCATAAATTGTCAGTTATTTTTCTCATTATAATTCTTATTACTATGAAGGTAGCCACGCATTTTTCTAAGAAACTTATGACAGCCCCAAGCTGATCAACTGATTTTGAAATTATAGGTAGAATGTCAAAGAATTTTGAAATTAATTGCTTAATATTTGGGATGCCAGTCCTCTCCACAGTTATGGTATTCTGACTCAGAATAAATGAAGACTTTTCTTCACACTATTATTTTATTTGACGATGAGTTCAGCTTTGGTGGGAGGTACAAGACAAAGGTTATGTTAGAATTTGTTCTATGTGACAAACTGAAATCAAATCATTCAGAGTAGCCTGTCATAGCAGGAGATTGCAATAGCTAATGTGGTATTGAATGTTGATCATGACTAAGTAGTATATGACTTATGATACTCTTACTCACCCTGGTGCCCAAATTTGTTGTGTAGTAAATATGAATTCATCTCTGTAGTTAGTAATTGAAGCCATTAACCACGCATCCTTTCAGCTAGAAAAGTTAGAGCTTTAGGTTCCTTATTGATATTGTGTCTAGAAGAGACAAAGATTTAAAACTAAAAAAATCAGCTGCACTTGTTTATTATTTTTTATTTTTATTTTTGTGGGTACATGACAGGTGTATATATTTATGGAGTACACGAGATGTTTTGATACAGGAGTACAGTGCATAATAATCACATGGTGATGAGTATCCATCGTCTCAAGCATTTATCCTTTGTCTCACAAACAATCCAATTATAGTTTTAGTTATTTAAAAATGTACAATTAAATTATTATTGCCTATGGTCACCCTGTTGTGCTATCAAATACTAGGCCTTATTCATTCTTTCTATTTTTTTTGTACCCCTTAGCCATTCTCACCTCCTTCCCACTCCCCAACTACCCTTCCCAACCTCTGGTAACCATCCTTCTCTTCTCTATATATCTTACTGAGTTCAATTGTTTTTATTTTTATCTCCAAAAAATAAGTGAGAATATGAGATGTTTATGTTTCTGTGCCTGGATTATTTCACTTAACATAATGATCACCAGTTTCATCCATGTTGTTACAAATGAAGAATTTCTCTTTTTTACTTTTTTTTTTATTTGAGACAGAGTCTCGCTCTGCTGCCCATGCTGGAGTGCAGTGGTGTGATCTTGGCTCACTGCAAGCTCCACCTCCTGGGTTCGTGCCATCCTCCTGCCTCAGCCTCCTGAGTAGCTGGAACTACAGGCCCATGCCGCCATGCCTGGCTAATGTTTTGTATTTTTAGTGGAGATGGAGTTTTACCGTGTTAGCCAGGATGGTCTTGATCTCCTGATCTTGTGATCCGCCCGCCTCGGCTTCCCAAAGTGCTGGGATTACAGGCATGAGCCACTGCTCCTGGCCGAATTTCATTCTTTTTTATGGCTGAATAGTATTCTAATGTGTATAAGTACCACATTTTCTTTATCTGTTCATCTGTCGATCGGCACTTAGATTGCTTCCAAATCTGGGCTATTGTTAACAGAGCTGCAACAAACATGGGAGTGCAGATATCTCTTTGGCATAGTGATTTCCTTTCTTTTGGGTATATACCCAGCACTGGGATTGCTAGATCATACATTAGCTCTAATTCTAGTTTTTTTCAGGAACCTCCAAACTGTTCTCCATAGTGGTTGTACTAACTTGTATTCCCACCAACAGCGTACAAAGGTTCCTTTTTCTCTGCATCCTCACCAGCATTTGTTATTGTCTGTCTTTTGGATAAAAACTATTTTAACTGAGGTGAGATGATATTTCATTGTAGTTTTGATTTTCATTCCTCTGATTATCAATGATGTTGAGCCCCTTTTTATATGCCTATTTGCCATTCATTTGTGTTTTCTTTTTTGAGAAATGTCTATTTAAATCTTTTGCATGTTTTTTCATTGGATTATTTGAGTTTTTCCTATAGAGCTGTTTGAGGACCTTATATATTCTGATTAATAATCCCTTGCCAGGTGGCTAATTTGCAAATATTTTCTCCCATTCTTTTGGATGTGTCTTCAATTTTTTCATTGTGCAGAAGCTTTTAAATTGGTTGTGATCCCATTTGTCCATTTTTGCTTTGGTTGCCTGTGATTATGGAGTATTACTCAAAAAATGTTTGCCCAGACTAAAGTCCTGGAGAATTTCCCCAGTGTTTTTTTGTAATGATTTCATAGTTTGAGAGATTTAAGTTTTTAATCTATTTTGATTTGATTTTTATATATGGTAAGAGATAGGAGTCTAGTTTCATTCTTCTGTATATGTATATTCTGTTTTCCAAGCACAACTAATCGAAGAGACTGTCTTTTCCCTAGTGTATATTCTTGGCACCTTTGTTGAAAATGAGTTCAGTGTAGATACGTGGATTTATTTCTATGTTGTCTATTCTTTTCCATTGGTCTATGTTTCTTTTTTCATGCTGTTACAATGCTGTTTTGGTTACTATAGCTCTGTAGTATAATTTGAAGTTAGGTGATGTGTTTCCTCCAGTTTTATGTTTTTTGTTAAAAATAGCTTTGGCTATTCTGGGCCTTTTGGGTTTCCATATAAATTTTAGGATTGTTTACCTATTTCTGTAAATCATGTCATTGATATTTTGATAGTGATTTTATTAAATCTGTAGACTGCTGTAGATGTCATTGAATCTGTAGATTGGTATTTTGATAGGGATTTCATTGAATCTGTAGCATGGACATTTTATACTATTGATTCATCCAATCCATGAACATGAATTTCTTTCCTTTTTTTTTGTATGTCCTGTTCAATTTCTTTCATCAGTGTTTTATAGTTTTCATTATAGAGACTTTTCATTTTTTTGGTTAATTCCTAGATATTTAATTTTATTTGTGGCTATTGTAAATGGGATTACTTTTTAAAATTTCTTTTCAGATTGTTCACTATTGGTATATAGAAATGCTACTGATTTTTGTACGTTGATTTTCTATCCTGCAACTTTACTGAATTTGTTTAACAGTTCTAATAGTTTTCTAGGAGATTCTTTAGGTTTTTCCAAATATAAAATTATATCATCAGCAAACAAGGATAATTTGACTTCTTTCTTTCTAATTTGGATTCCCTTTATTTCTTTCTCTTATCTGATTGCTCTAACTAAGACTTCCAGAACTCTGTTGAGTAAAAGTGGTCAAAGTGGAAAAACTTGTCATGTTCCATCCAGATCTTACAGGAAAGACTTTAATTTTTTTCCTAATTTAGTATTATACTAGCTGTGGTCTGTCATATATGGCTTTTATTATGCTGAGGTATGTTCCTTCAATGCCTAGTTTTTTCAGGGTTTTTATCATGAAAAGATGTTGAATCTTATCAAGTGCTTTTTCAGCATTGTTTAAAATGACCATAATGTTTTTGTCCTTCATTCTGTTGATATGATGTATCACGTTAAGTGCTTTGGATATGTTGAATGATTCTTGCATCCCAGGGATAAATCCCAGTTCATCATGATGAATAATTTTTTTAATGTAGTGTCAAATTTGAATTTTTAGTGTTAAAGATTTTTGCATCAATGTTCTTCAGAGATATTGGCCTGTAGTTGTCTTTTTTTGATGTGTCTTTGTCTGGTTTTGGTATCAGGGTAATACTGGCCTTACAGAATGCATTTGGAAGTGTTCCCTCCTCCTCTATTTTTTGAAATACTTTAAGTAGGATTGGTATTAGTTCTTCCCTAAATGTTTGGTATAATAAGGCAGTGAGGCCACTGGGTCCTGGGCTTTTCTTTTCTGGGAGACTTTTCATTACAACTTCAGCCTTGTTACTAGTTACTGGTCTCTTCAGGTTTTGAACTTCTTCATGGTTCAATTAGCCAGTTCTGTGTGTCTAAGGATTTGCCCATTTCTTCTAGATTATTCAGTTTATTGGCATATAGTTGCTCATAGTAGCCACTAATAATCTTTTTAGTTTCTATAGCATCAATTTTCATGTCTGCTTTTTCATCTCAGATTTTATTTATTTGTGACTTCTTTCATTTTTTCTCAGTGTGACTAAAAGTTCATGATTTTTTAAAAAATCTTTTAAAAAACCAACTTTTTCATTCATTGATCTTTTGTATTTTTAAATTTCAATTTTATTTATTTCTGCTTTTAATTTTATTATGTCTTTTCTTCTGCTAATTTTGGGTTTTGTTTGTGTTTTTCTAGTTCTTTAAAATGTATCATTAGGTTGTTTATTTGAAGTTTCTGTTCTTTTTGGATGTGGACACCTATAGCTGCAAACTTCCCTCTTAGTACTGCTTTTGCTGTATCCCATAGGTTTTGATATGTTTTATTTTCATTATCATTTTTAAGATATTTTTCAATTTCCCTCTTAATTTCTTCATTGACCTATGGTCATTCAAGACCATATTTTAAAATTTCTGTGTGACTGCACAGTTTCAAAAAATCTTCTTGTTAGTGATTTCTAGTTTTATTGCCTTGTGGTCAGAGAAGTCACTTAATATTATTTCATTTTTTGGAATGTTTTAAGACTTATTTTGCGATCTACCATGTGGTCTATCCTTGAGTATGGTCCACATGCTGAGTAAAAGAATGTATATTCTGTAGACATTGGATGAAATGTTCCGTAAATATCTATTAGGTCCATTTGGTATATAGTGCAGATTAAGTCCAGTGTTTCTTTGCTGATTTTCTCTCTGGAAGCTCAGTCCAGTGGTGAATGTGGGGTATTAAAGTCCCGTCTATGTCTCCGTTTAGTTCTAAAGTTCACTTTATATATCTGGGTGTGCCAGTGTTGGGTACATATACATTTAAAATTGTTATGTCCTTTTACTGAATTGACCTCTTCATAATCATATGCTTGCCTTCTTTGTCTCTTCTTATACTTGTTGCCTTGAAATCCATTTTTTCTGATATAAATGTAGCCACTACCACTGTTTTTTGGTTTCCATTTGCAGAGAATATCTTTGCTCATCCGTTTATTTTCAATCCATGTGTGTCTTTATAGGTAAAGTGTGTTTCTTGTAAGGAATAGATCATTGGGTCTTGTTTACTAGTTTTTTGTTTGTTTGTTTGTTTTTTACGGAGTTGTGTTCTTGTTGCCCAGGCTGGAGTGCAGTGGTGCCATCTTGGCTCATTGCAACCTCTGCCTCCGGGGTTCAAGTCCATTCTAAGCTGCACTTTTGATTGCTAGATTGAAATCTTACCTTAGGAGAGAATCCTCCCATACTTTTTTTTTTAAACTTAAAACTTTTTTTCAACTTTTAAGTTCAAGGGTACAAGTGCAGCTTTGTTGCATAGGTAAATGTGTGTCAAGGGGGTTTGTTGTACAGATTATTTCATCAACCAGGTATTAAGCATAGTATCCATTAGTTATTTTTCCTGATCCTCTCCCTCCTTCCACCCTACACCCTCTGAAAGACCCCTGTATGTGTTATTCCCCTACATGTGTCCATGTGTTCTCATCGTTTAGCTCCCACTTATAAATGAGAACATGTAGTAGTTGGTTTTCTGTTCTTGTGTTAGTTTGGTAAGGATAATGACCTCGGTTCCATCCCTTGTCCCTGCAAAGGACATGATCTTATTCTTTTGTATGACTGCATAGTATCCCATGGTGTAGCTGTACCACATTTTCTTTATCCAATTTATCATTGATGGACATTTAGGTTTATTCCATGTCTTTGCACCCTTCTCTTTTTGTCTTCTCTGCTTTCTTTCCTCTGATGACTTCATATGTCTCACAAATTACACACATAGTTTAAAGACAATAATTACACAATGAACAAGAAATTTGCATTACTTTAAATTGTCTATAGAAATAAAACAAGATTGTCCATATTCATTTCACCAATAAATATTCATTATGAATAGTCACTATATTGTTACATAGTAGTATGAGCAAGGCTCTTTTATAATGAAATGTGATTGAAAACATACATATAAACAAGTATAGAAGAATGTTATTTTCAAAAATTGATTAATGTTGTGAAAGAAGTTAAATAGGATAATGTGATGAAGAAGATAGTATGTGGCAAGAGAGTGACAGATAGGATAAATCTTGCCTTCATAGAAAACCTGAATAAAATGAGGAGATGTAGGTTAAAATTACCAAGTAGCATATATGTAGGATAAGCAAATCAAGAGATTTAATGCACAAAATGAAGATGACAGTTTATACAATGTATTAGGTATTTTTGTTAAATAAGTAAATTTTCTTGCTCTTGTCCCCAAAAATGTATGTGGGATTATAGACGTGTTAATTTGCTTCACTGTAGTAATAATTTAACTACTATATGTATCTCATAACTTTGTTTTGTGAACCTCAAATATACATAAAATTTATTTTAAAAGAAAACCTGATAACACCAAAAATTAGAACCCATATTGGATGTATTTTTTGGCTATCAAAATTTAATGATTATAACAAACTTAAAGTTAAAATTAAATTTAAGAATTATCTTAAATAATTTTAATAACTGTTGGACCAAAAGAGAAATAAAAATTATTATTACAGGATGCAAAGAAGTTAATGAAAATGACAAGCTTTCTTATAAGATGCTGGCAAAGAGACACATTCATGGCTTTTAAAACTTAGCTACTTAAAAGAAAGAAGAAAATAAAAAATTTTGATATTTTGCTTATATAAGAAGATTTTAAGAAGAACATAATGAAAGAATTCAGAAAGCTAAAAACAGAACTGAGGAAATTAGAAAATAATTGATAAATAGAATTAAGAAATCTAAGAACTAGATTTGTGACAAGGCCAATTGAACAAACTTTTAGTACTACCAATAAAAAACAATAATGCATAATATTTTGAATAGAAAAGAGAAAATAACCACACACTGTGTTACATTTTCAAATTATAAGAAAATAGTTTACTCTGTGCCAAATTTAAATTAATTTGATTATATGGGTGATTTTCAGAGAAGACAAGTTATCCAGAATTAACAGTAAGCAATGTTCAAAACGTCACTAAAATAAAACTATAAACAGAACTGATAAAAATGGCAAATAAATACTTCTTTTCCATAATCTGCAAACAAACAAAAAACATCACCCAGCTCTGATTGTAAACCTTCAAGGAGCAATTTCTGATATTTAAATTGTCTCAAAGTATAAAGAAACTATAAAAGATTCACAATTCTTTTAGAAACCTAACATAATTCTAATACTAAAATCTGAAAATTTGTGCAAAAATGGAAAACAATGTCTAATCAAATGAAAATAATTTAATTGCAGAAATTCAATTAGAACACCAGCAATTTTACTGTAAAAATATTGCATAATAAAAGAACAAAACATTATGGACAAGTAGGATTCATTTCAAGAATGAAAGGATGAGCTGATATTAGAAAAATTTTCCACTGTAGATCATCACACAGGTTGAGAGATTTTCCTGCTTTTATTTCTTATCTTTCTTTTTATCTGATTCAGTTGTCTTGTCATTTCAGTTTGATCTTTATAACTTAGACTTTTTTTCACACGTACCATATCTGTGTTCTCCAGAGAACACCAAATGTGTTCCTGAAATGTCCTCAATCTTGAAATAGCTTTTAGAGACTATCTCATCCTTTGAATTACCTTTCACAACAAAACACAGGGTGTTACTAAGAGGTTAATCAGTGTTTTTTGTTGTTTATATTTATCATTCTCTGATGAAACTTGCTTCTCAGACTCAGCATTTGTCAACAATGAGCAAATAGATTCCCCTTTGACTATCTACATACACAGGTATGATGGTTTGACTTCAGGCACACTATTCTTGGCTATTCTTTTCACTATTCCTGGGATCCTTCTCTGACGGAACGTGGGTGGGCACCATCCAATTGGCTGCAAGCATAGCTAGAGCGAAGCAGGCAGAAAAAGGTGGGATAACATTGCTTCTGGTTTTCATCTGTCTCCCATGGTGGATGCTTCTTTCAGTTTCTCCTGCCCTTAGACATCAAACTCCAGCTTCTTTGTCCTTTTGCCTCTTGGACTTATACCAGGAATTTGCTGGGGGCTCAACTGAAAGTTGCACTATTGGCTTCCCTGCTTTTGAGGCTTTTGTACTCTGACTGAGCCCCTGCTGGCTTATTTCTTCCCCAGCTTGCGGACCGCCTACCATGGAACTTTGCTTGTAATCATGTGAGCCAATTATCCCTAATAAACTCCCTTTCATATATATATATATCCTATTAGTTCTGTCCTTTTGGAGAACACCTTTCTTGATTAGTATCCAAACCATAAGACCCTACTAAATGTTCATAGATATTGGCTACCTAATAAATTTACATAGTACACAAAGCCTACAGATGAAACAAAATAATACAAAATCAGAATAATATAAAGATCACAAAAAAGCAAGAATACTGAAATACACTAACTTAATGAATCCATAAGAAATAATATGAATGATAACTATACACAGCTGGAAACCATCATTCTTAGCAAACTATCACAAGAACAGAAAACCAAACACCGCATGTTCTCACTCATAGGTGGGAACTGAACAATGAGATCACTTGGACTCGGGAAGGGGAACATCACACACTGGGGCCTATCATGGGGAGGGGGGAGGGGGGAGGGATTGCATTGGGGAGTTATACCTGATATAAATGATGAATTGATGGGTGCTGACGAGTTGATGGGTGCAGCACACCAACATGGCACAAGTATACATATGTAACAAACCTGCACGTTATGCACATGTACCCTAGAACTTAAAGTATAATAAAAAAAAAAAAAAAATTTAGCAAAGTAAGACTAGAAAAAAAAAATCTGCATCCTTTTAGTGTTACAGAATTTTACAGTCGTTGGTAACCATTATATTTTATAAAATATATTTTTAAATATACTCATAATTTTAAAAATAAATGTATAATACCAAATGCAAAAAAAAAAAAAGAAATAGAATAATACAGACATGGCTTTAAGCAGTTAGACTAATTATTGAAACTGTCTAGAGTAGACTTCCCCTTTCAGACAAAATGGACCAGATTTACCCTTTCGGCTGAAACAAGTAAAAAATTCTGTAAAAATATATATGAAGCAGTAGTTATTAGACACTGGGCATTAGGTAGTCCAGAAGAGTGATTCCCTGAGGAAGGGGAAACAAATAAGGTACCTCCTACAACAGACCCAGCTTACCACTTGGAAAGAGTTTTCAAGCTTCTGTTCAGGAAGGTGGAAGCCAAGTGGAATGAGGCAGTCATCTTGAGTTAAGGAGTTTGGGAGTCTGAGGAGGCCAGTGTGGCTACAGTTCACAAGGCACAATACTAGGGAGATGAAAAAGATGACAAAAATAAGCAATGGGGAAAGGACTCTCTATTTAATAAATGATGCTGGTATAACTGGCTAGTCATATGCAGAGATCGAAACTGAACCCCTTCTTTACACCATATACAGGAATCAACTTGAGATGGATTAAAGACTTAAATGTAAAACTCAAAACTATAAAAACTCTGGAAGACAACCTAGGAAATAGCATTCTGGACATAGGAACTGGCAGAGATTTCGTGACAAAGATGCCAAAAGCAATTGCAGCAATAGCAAAAACATTGACAAATGGATCTAATTAAACTAAAGAGCTTCCGCACAGCAAAAGAAACTATCAACAAAGTAGAGAGATAACCTACATAATGGGAGAAAATATTTGCAAACTATGCTTCTGACAAAGGTCTAATATTCAGAATGTATAAGGAACTTAAAAACATTTACAAGCAAAAACCAAGCATCCCCATTAAAAATTGGGCAAACGAAATTGACAGACACTTTTCAAAAGAAGACATACATGTGGCCAACAAGCACATGAAAAAAAGCTCAACATCACTAATCATTAGAGAAATGCAAATTAAAACCACAATGAGATACTATCTCACACCAGTCAGAATGACTATTATTAGAAAGTCAAAAAACAACAGATGCTGGCAAGGTTACAGAGAAAAGGGAATGCTTATGCAATGCTGGTGAAAGTGCAAATTCATTTAACCATTGTGTAAAGTAGTGTGGTGATTCCTCAAAGAAGTTAAAACAGAACTACCATTTGATCCAGAAATCCCATTGCGGGGTACATCCCCAGAAGAATATAAATCATTCTACCATAAAGACACATGCATACATACATTCATTATAGCACTATTTGCAATAGCAAAGACATGGAATCAACCTAAATGCCCATCAATGGATGGATAAAGAAAATGTGGCACATATATACCATAGAATACTATGCAGCCATAAAAAAAGAATGAGATCATGTCCTTTGCAGGAACATGAATGGAGCTGGAGGCTATGTTCTTTAGAAAACGAATTCAGGAACAGAAAACCGAATACTGCATGTTCTTACTTTTAAGTGGGAGCTAAATGATAAGAACACATGGAGACAAACAGAAAAACAGACTCTGCAGCCTTCTCGAGGATGAAGGGTGGGAGGAGCAAGAGGATCAGAAAAAATAACTATTGAGTACTATGCTTAGTAACTGGATGATCAAATAATCTGTATGCCAAACTCCCATGACATGAGTTTAGCTATATGTCAAGCTTGCACATGTACCCCTGAACCTAAAATAAAAGTTTAAAAAAAAGAAAAGAATACCAGAGAGGCAAGAGATAGAACTCACAGGTAAACTGCAGAGGGTATCCCTTGAGTCTTCAGCTGAGTACTGCATTAGCACATGCATATAATGAAACTACTGTATTCAAGGGGTAGGGGGTGGGTGAAAACCTCTAAAATACCTAAAATAAGCAGGGAAAACAATCTTGAGGTCTCACACAGGTTTGGGAGTAGCTGGTGTATCTCTACCAGTCAAAGTGGGAAACTACATAATTTACGGGACACGTAGAGAACTCAGAATGGCCTTTCCTCTCTAATGGGGCCACATTTGTTCTAGATTATAGGCTGCACTGGTCCAGGCTAAAATAGTTTAAAAGGAAGTCTCAGAATAATCAAATTCTTTCCAAGCAACTTACTACTTAGCAGAGTAAAGTTCAATAATATTTATAGGGACACAAAATTACTCAACATCTAGCAAGTGTAAAAAAAAAAAATTGAGTATCAAATGAAAAATTACCCATTGTGGAAACAAACTATAAAATACAACCTATAATGAGCAAAGGAAAATAATCAGTAAAAGAGATCCAAATATGACACAGATGTTAGAAATAGTGAACAAAGACATAAAATTAGCTACACTAACAATACTCTATATATTCAAGAATATAGAGGAAATACGGAGCTTGTTATATAAAAATATAGAAAATAAAAAGGACCCAAATAGAACTTCTAGAAATGAACAATATAATATCTGATATGAGAAACACATTTCCTTGGATTAAAAGAAGATTTGATATCGATGAAGAAAAGATTAGTAAACTTGAAGATGTAGCAGTAGAAACTATACAAAAATCCAGGGATTTTTGTCAAACATGCCAAGGTAATTCAATAGGGGAAAAGATGGTTTTTCAACAAAAGGTATTGGAACAACTAGTTATCTATATACAACAAAACCCTTGATTTATATTTTGTATTATAACAAAAGTAACTTAAAATTGATTATAGACCTAAATATAAAACCTCAAATCATAACATTTCTGAAAAAAGGATAGCATCACAGATAGACATATATCAAAACTTATAAAATTATACAGATTCAATATGTACAATTTCTTACATGCCAATTACACCCCAATAAAGCTATTACAAAACCACTTTAAACAAAATAAACAATAGTATGCAAAAATAATTTAAGGTGTATTGTATCTAAATGTATTACATTTTACAAACACTTAGTAAAGTAGAAAATTAATGCCCAAATGAAATCTTACATGCAACATTTCTGCAACAGTTAAAATTAGAAAAAATAGTAGAAAACTACTCCTAAAAGTACAATAAATAAACTTAAAGAGGACTGAATCTTCTTGTGAAACTTGGCAAGTTTACTAAATCATATTTTAGTCCAAAGTGTCTTTATTTGCATTATTAATTAGCTATATTACATTAAGATAATTAAGTTTCTATACAAGTTGGCTTTTCAGCAAAATGGGCTGCATCCAGATATGATTCCTACTAGCTTATTTTTTTTTATTTAAAGACTTTATTTTTTTTAACAGTTTTAGGTTCACAGCAAAATTAAGAGGAGGTACAGAGATTTCCCTTTTATTCCTCAGTCCCCATACATGGATAGCCTCCCCCATTATCAACATCCCTCACCAAAACCTACCTTGTTTCTAAATGAGAGTCTGGCTGGTCATTGCTCGTCGCTCTCTTCTCTCTGACTAAGGTCTTCTAGCAAATACTATCTTTTCACTGTCTGATAACTTTTCCTCTGTTTCCTCCTTGCTATCGGCCAAAACTTAGATTTTAATATTGTATTTGAAGGTAACACACTTAACTTTTCTTGTATTTCTTCCTTGCTATCTACCAAAACTGAAATTTCAATTTGGTATTTGAAGGTAATATACTTCAATATAAATTGGGAAAATCTTGGTTAGTTCAAGCTAATTATGTTAATTCCATTTCCCTTGGCTATTAATTGACTTAGGAATAATAGTTATATGACACAATTCTTGGTCATGGCCATAGAGGAATATCTGTTGAGGACAGCCATCTTGAAACTATGAGGGGACTAGTTTCAAGGCCAAAGCCAATATGTTAAAGATGGCTAAAACGAAAGAAGAAAAGAGACGGTGTTGATGAGTCTTCAAATTAATTATGTTGAAAAGGGCCTATCTCCATCTTTCTCATTACATGAGATAACTATTTAGTTAAGCCATTTTGAATTTATTTCTTCCCCAGCTGAATGTATCATGAAGGATTTGAAACAAACATTATGCCCCTGAACTGAATAGGGCATGTAAAATTGTTCCCAATCTAACTTTGATTTTCTTCCCTATCTGTACGTTCACCCTCTCTGAGCATCACCCAGCTGACTTTTTTTAATGTCCACTGCACTGCATTATGCTATCTTTCTTAACCTGACAAAGTCAGGTTAAACTCGAAACTCAGATATCATCTTTTCTGTGCAGATTTCCCCGATTCCCTCAAGAATTGTTTTTATCCTCCCATCTTGCTGCTATGAGTATTATTTTCTCCTCTTTCTATCTACTTGGTAGCCTGAGATTCCTGAGGGCAGAGTAACTGTTTTATTTATGATTATATTTTCCCCACTGTATTGGTCTAATATAAATACTGGCCATATATGGTACAAATATGAAAATAAGGTATGTTAGCTAGAGTACTATTTGCTCTTCAGTATTATTCAATTCCTGTGCAACAAACTCTTTGGCCAGGAAATAAATGACAGTCAAGTATCTAAAAGCTGTGAGAGTTCAAGTTTTCTGGGGCTCCAAGAAAAAGAGAAATCATTAGGGGCAACTCAGGTAGAAGGAAAAGGGACTAAGACTGGCTGTTTCCTATTTTAAATAATCATTTTCTGCTTATATGTCACATGAGAGAAGTATCAAAGTGGTCTTGTTTATTGGATCAGCTACTTACTGTGTACTATATCTTCCACAATATTTTTCTAGACTATTAGGAAAAATCCAAAAGCATCCAATTTTGTGAGTTGATTTCTCCTGTCAACCCATTTTGGAATCAGCAATAGCACAACCAGCACCTCTTTATGTGTCAGAACTGTTCATAGTTAATTTTAAACGCAAACACTACGGCTCTGTGTTTAATATAGATTGCTAGGAAATGTGTCTGGCTATCACGATTTGATGAAACAAAATTGAGCATTTCCTGTCATCTTTGCTGAGATCTTTTTTAAATGGAGATAGGTCCAATTTGTTAAAGAAGGTGTAAGGAAATAAAAACTCATAAGTTTTAAAACTACGTAAGAGAGAGGAAGCAGGGAGGGAACAGTTGGTTGTCGTTTTAGTCATTAAATGCTGCTTTAAAGATTTTGTCATCTTTGGAGAGAAAGTCAGTTCAACCCTCTGAACACCAGATTCAGCTTCATTATATCTAAAATGAACATTGTACCAGTAACTTACAAGACCCCTCACGATCCGACTATCTAAGATAGGGAGACACATTTTCTCTTTTCTGATGGAACTACATCTTGGATTTGATCCTCTTCATCTTGAACGTAGTTTATTACTAATAGAAATGATATCTTTTGCTTCATCATTATAGTTATAGTAAATGGAATTAAGATCAAGTTTCCCTTTCTTACACCTTATACAAAAATTAACTCAAGATGGATTAAAGACTGAAACGTAAGACCTAAGACCATAAAAACCCTAGAAGAAAACCTACGCAATACCATTCAGTGTATAGGCATAGGCAAAGACTTCATGACTAAAATACCAAAAGCAATGGAAACAAAAGCCAAAATTGACAAATCGGATCTAATTAAACTAAAGAGCTTCTGCACACCAAAAGAAAGTATCATCAGAGTGAACAGGCAACCTACAGAATGGGAGAAAATTTTTGCATCTGACAAAGGGCTAATATCCAGAATCTACAAGAAACTTAAACACATTTACAAGAAAAAAAAAAAAACGCATCAAAAAGTGGGTGAAGGACATGAACAGACATTTCTCAAAAGAAGACATTTATGCAGCCAACAAACATGAAAAAAAGCTCATCATCACTGGTCATCAGAGAAATGCAAATCAAAACCACAATGAGATACCATCTCATGCCAGTTAGAATGACAATCATTAAAAAGTCAGGAAACAACAGATGCTGGAGAGGATGTGGAGAAATAGGAACACATTTACACTGTTGGTGGGAGTGTAAATTAGTTCAACCATTGTGGAAAACAGTGTGGCGATTCCTCAAGGATCTAGAACTAGAAATACCATTTGACCCAGCAATCCCATTACTCGGTATACACCCAAAGGATTATAAATCATTTTACATAAAGACACATGCACACATATGTTTATTGCAGCACTATTCACAATAGCAAAGACTTGGAACCAACCCAAATGCCCATCAATGATAGACTGGATAAAGAAAATGTGGCACATATACACCATGGAATACTACGCAGCCATAAAAAAGGATGAGTTCATGTCCTTTGCAGGGACATGGATGAAGCTGGAAATCATCATTCTCAGCATATTAACACAGGAACAGAAAACCAAACACAGCATGTTCTCACTCATAAGTGGGAGTTGAACAATGGGAACACATGGACATAGGGAGGGGAACATCACACACTGGGGCCAGTCAGCAAGTGGGGTGCTAGGGGAGGGATAGCATTAGGAGAAATACCTAATGTAGATGATGGGTTGATGGTTGCAGCGAACCACCATAGCACATGTATACCTATGTAACAAACCTGCATGTTCTGTACTTGTATCCCAGAACTTAAAGTATATATAAAAAAAAAAAAAAAAAGAGTAAAAGCTAGCAAAAATGCATGAACAACGACAACAAAATAATCAAGTTAGGTTAGAATAGAGATTGCAGAAAACAAAATGTAGAGACTATAACATTTGCTCAATAGTTTTTCATGTTATGGTTCTTAGAAATTTCAGAATTGTACATAAAGTGTCAAAAGTTATGTATAGTACAGTGTCTGGGAGTTCTAAATGATCAGTATGCTACTAAGAAACATTTCTTCTCTTGGAGAATTTTCTCATTAAAACAAATGTTTTTTTCACAGTGATATATTTCACATTTGAAATAAACTAAACATTCAGAAGTTAGAGAATTACTAATGGGCTTCTGATGCCTTTTCTTACTGCACTCAAAATTCTGTATTCAAGAGGAAATCTTTTAAGAAAGTAATAGAATGATATTTGTTTTTGAAAGACAAATTATCTTGGTGTGAGTTCCTCTTCTGGGGGTTCCTCCAGAGTTTAAAAATTTCTAACTTTTCTAGGTCAACTCAGAAAGTTGAATACATGGGTAATGGAATTGAATTATGTTTTTCATCTTCAACATTTAATAACCTGGGATGAGATTTGCATTTTTAGGTAAAAATCAGGACTGTTTTAGCTATAAAATTGCTCTTCCACAGTGTTTGCAGCAAGTAGAAGATTTATATAACATTTCAACTGCAAGTTAGAGAAGGTCAACATGATTGAAGTATTATTTAAATTCAGAAATAATTAGAAACAGTAAGTGGCATTGTGTGCTGAGTAGGTCAGGTAACTTAACAGAGGAAAAGCCCAGGAGGCAACATGCAAAAACCATTTGTCTGGAATTAGAGAGCCTGGAATTGCCTATAGGCCTGGACTTTAGTAGCCAAGGAACTTTGCACAGTCTGCACGTCTTCTTTGAGTACTAGCATCTCATCTTTGAAATAAGCTCATGGAATCATGAAATAGTTCAAGTCTCTTTCTGTATTGATAATTCAATCCCCCCACCTTTTTTTGGAGAGTAATTTTATATTTGACTCGGGGGGAATGGAGAATGATGGAAGATTTTTATTTAAAATGTATTTTAAAATCAGAAAATTATACTATATACTTTAATAGTTTATTTATTTAAACTAATATTTCATATCTTCTATGTCCCAGCCACTGTTCTAGGAGTTAGTGACACAGCAATGAACAGACAACATTCCTTTCTCCGTGCTCCCTGCATTCTAAATGCTCTTAACTGGTGCTTGGAGAGTGAGGATGACTGCACAGCAAGTTGGTTTCAAGTCGATTTTTCTTATTTTGGATGAGAAAGCAAAGCAAAATCAGGAAATTAGTGACACAGGGATTAACTTCAGGAAGGGTGTGGTAGGCACGGATATTTTATTTTGGGAGTTGGCCACGAGCTAAACCGTGAAAAATTAAAAATAAGTAATTCCTGTGGCTGCTTCACATTCCAGCTCCTGAACCCCGCTTCTTCCTCTATGCTATGTTCTATCCCAGACCAGAGTTTACCAAATGTCTAAAAGTCTCATGTCACACTGACTCTGTGTATAGAGACTATATGCTTTTCTCCTTTTCTCCTTACCTGAAGCACAGTGGAGATGGTGACATGCCTGAATATTTTCTGTTGGACAGAAAGGAAAAGAGACCAAGAGGCAGGGTTGTAATGATGTCTTAGAACCTCCAGGTAGGAGCTAACTCAGGTCTAGTCTTAGCGCTATGTCTGGTCTAGTCTTAGTGCTATGGTCCTTGTAAACTCAAAGTTCCTGACAGCTGCTCTTTTTATTATTATACTTTACGTTCTAGGGTACATGTGCACAATGTGCAGGTTTGTTACATATGTATACATGTGCCATGTTGGTGTGCTGACAGCTGCTTTTGACTTTTAGGCAAACTAGAAAGAAAAGCCAAGCGAGGGACTAGAATCAAAGCATACTATTATTGGCAAGAAACTGAGACTTACCTAGATAAATAAACTGTGGACTATACATGGACTTAATTATCTTGGCTTTGGAAAAAGAAAATGTTTTATTAGTTGCTTAGCTTCCAGACTCAGCTGGAAGCGGGTGTTTCTTTACTAAGGCTCTTTAGTAGAATCCTTGTCCCATCCTGGCTGATTTCAACAATCTGAGCTTTAAGAACCCTCTTTTCACATTTCTTCCCAACTTATCAATCTCAGCATTGGAAAAGCCTGGTGAGACTATTAGCTCCAGCCTTCCCAGCTCAACTCAGACCCAGCGTAATACCTGTGGAGCAAGATACTGGTTTAGATGTGACGAAAACATCAGTGAAATGAGTACTGGCTGAACATGCACAGAAGAGACTCCTGCCATAGGTAGAAAGAGGGAGTGCCTTATTTTCTTGTTTTTGTTTATGGTTCAGGAGTTACCACAGCCCCTGAGTAGGAAATGTGATTTTACTTCCTTTGTAAATGGAATGCCACATTTCTGTCCCCAACTACTTGCTCTGATGAACAAGAAAAAGTGAGCTGAGTGAAAGGTGTTAACAGAGATTTCCATTTTCCAGACACTATTTCATGATACAAATGTCTGCCTTAACTGTAACTGCTATTACATAGGCAGCCTGTGTTGAAATGCTGACTTGATTTCCCTGTTTCCTCTTCCGTTAAAAAAGGTCAACTTTTAAATTGGAAATAACATGCGTACATAAATATGCACAGTTTATAAGTGTATAGCTCAGTGAGTTATCTGTCATACTGTGAATACTTCTGTGTACTCCCCACCCAAGTCAAAAAATAAATAATCATACACATCCCTAAGTCTCTCTGTGCCCTCTTCCGATCTCCTCTCCTTCCTTCCCTTTATCCTGACTTCTACCACTTTTGTTTTGCCTGGGTTTGACTTGTTTTGCCTGGGTTTGACTTTTTTTTTTTTTTGAGACTTGAGAGGATTGCTTGAGCCTCCACCACCCAGGCTCAAGCAATCCTCCCACTTCAGCCTCCCAAGTAGGTGGGATCATAGGTGCACACCATCATGCCCTGCTAATTTTTTACTTTTCTTGTAGAGATGAGGTGTCACCTTGTTGCCCAGGCTTGTCTCGAATGCCTGAGCTTAAGCCATCTTCCTGCCTCGACCTCCCAAAGTGCTGGGATTACAAGTGTGAGCCACCACACCCAGCCCTAGTTTTGAACTTTATATAAATGGAAGCATACCTTATGTACTCTTTTGTTTTTGACTTTTTTTCCAACATAATATTTGTGAGATTCATCTATGTTAGCATATGTGGCAGAAGTACGGCAGAGACTAACATTACTCTCTACCTATATTTTTTCAGGCCATTGTTCTAGTGAGTGAGGCCAAATTGTACCTGCCTAGGGGCTGTCTTGCCTCACCTCTTGCATCTGAAAGCCAGAAATATAGAGAAATTAATGACCGTCTAGCAGATCTCAATCAAAGCCTGACAAAAGTTTGTGTATAAATACCGTAGCTCCCCCACTCCATGGGTAACATAACTCTGAGGCAAGTATTTGACAGTGAGTCTCAGAGTTCCCCGGTGGGATTAAGTTCCACTTACTTGCAATGATAACTGGCTTGCTAATGTATGTTTTATTGGCTGGATTCCCTTTCCTGTCTAATTTCTCCACCCCTCTAGTAATAGTTCCTGGAATCATCTTCTATACAAATCAGTTGAACTTGAATTCTTGTCTCTGGGTCTGCTTCTAAGAATTCAATCGAATAACAAATAGCTTGATCATTTTCATTGTTCCGTGGCATACTGTTATATGAATATACCTTAAATTATTTGTATGTTATTATGTCAGTGGACATTTGCGTTGCTTTTGAATGTGGCTATTGTTAGTCTTTTGGTAAACATATGATTGTGAAATTTCTGAGTCAGAGTATACATACATATTCAACTTTAGTAGGTGATAAACTATTTTTCAAAGTGGCTGAAACAATTTATACTCCCATGAAATGTGTATGAGACTTCCAGTTGTTGCATATCTTTGTCAATGTTTGTTGTTGTCTTTCCTTTTCATTTTAGTCATTCTAGGTGCACAGTGGTATTTATTGTGTTTTAATTTACATTACTTTGAAGATAAATGATGTTGAACACAATTTCATATTTTATATTCATATTTATCATTTGGATATTCTCTTTTGTGAAGTGTTTTGTTATGAACTGAATGTTTGTGTCTCCCTAAAATTCATATGTTGAAGCCCCAACCCCCAATGTGACTAAATTTGGAGACAGGGTATGAAGGTAGTTAAGGGTGAATGAGGTCCTAAAGGAGGGTCCCTGAACCAATAGGATTAGTACCCTTACAAGACTTACAAGACATGTAAAGGGAGCTCTCTTTCTCTGTTATGTAAGGACACAGTGAGGAGGCCATTTGAAAGCCAGGAAGAAGAAAGCCCTTACGAGAAATCAAATTGGCCAACACCTTGATCTTGGGCTTCCCAGCCACAGAATTGTGAGGAAATTGATTTTTGTTGTATAAGCCATGTAGTCTGAAGTATTTTTTCATGGTAGCTAGCTGACTAATACAGCCCTCTTAAATCTCTTATTTTTTTCTTTTTTCGTTGTTTTTTTCTTTGAGAGGGAGTTTTGCTCTGCTGCCAGGCTGGAGTGCAGTGACGCATTCTCGCCTCACTGCAACATCTGCCTCCTGGGTTCAAGTGATTCCCTTGCCTCAGCCTCCTCAGTATCTGGGATTACAGGCGTGCACCTCCATGCCCAGCTAATTTTGTATTTTTAGTAGAGACGGGGTTTCTCCGTGTTGGTCAGGCTGGTCTTGAACTCCCGACCTCAGGTGATCTACCTGCCTAGGCCTCCCAAAGTGCTGGGATTACAGGTGTGAACCACCGTGCCTGGCCTATTTTTTTCTTTTATATCAAGTAATCTGATTTTTTATTTTTCTTTTGATTTATAGGATTTCTTATATAATATGGGGAACATTTAATTGGTTATAAGTGTTGAAAATATCTCCACCCATCCCACAGTTTGCCTTTTCACACTTTTATGTTAAATTTCACTTTACAAAAGTTAAATAATTTGAATGCAATTTATTTATCTCCAGTTTTTCTGGAGCTTATTTGAGAAGCTTCTCCCCACTCTAAGGCCACCATGATGTTTTTCTAGGTTGCATTGTGCTGTGCTATTCAATATGGTAGTCACTAGTCCCAAGGGTTGTTGAATACTTGAAATGTGTTTAATCGTGCACTATAATTATAAAATGTACATTTCAAAGACAATATGAATAGTAAATATAAAATATTTTGTTAACATTTTAACATTGACTACGTTTAGAAATAACATTTTTGATATGTTAAATATATTATTTAATATATTAAATGTATAAATATATTAATATAACAATTATTATAGTAACATAATTAATAATTATAACCTAATCAATTAAATATTAATTAATATAATACTTTCATTAACAATAAATATATTAATTTATAATCTATGAAATATATTATTAAAATTTAATTCACTGTTTCTTTTTATCTTTTTATGCATAGATCTGAGAATTGCATTATGTGGGTTGCATTATGTTTCTATTAGATAATGATGACTTAGAAACTTTATTTTTACCTTTTCACATTTATATCTACAATTCACCCGGAATTGATTTTTGTGTATGTTATAAGGTAGGATTCAAGGTTTATGCTTTTCCCCTTATGGATATCTCATTGGCCCAGTAACCTTTATTTAGAATACAACTTTTCCCTACTGAATTGTAGTGGCACCTTTGTTGTGAGTCATATGACTGAAAACAAGTATGTCTATTTCTGGGCTCTCTATTTCATTGTCTACTAGTCCATCTTTGCACCAACACCACACTATTATAATTACTGTAGCTTTTAAACAAGTTTTGATATCTGAGAGGGGAAATCTTTCAGGTTTGTCTTCAGTAAGAGGATTAGATCATAACTATTTTTGACTCATTGTATTTCTGTATTTATTTTACAAATAATTTGAAAGTTTTCACAAAAATTCATGCTGGATTTTGATTGGAATTGCACTAAATGTATGAAAGTTTTGGGGGAAATTGATATCTTTATTGAATCTTCTAACATATGGTATAGTCTTCCATTTATTTAGGTCTCTTTAGTTTCTTTCAATGACGTGTTATTTTTTGTGTAGAGGTCTTGCAGATATTAAATTAGGTTTATTCTTAGATATTTGACTTCTTAATGTAATTACAAGTGCTGTCTTTTAAAAATGTGTTTCAATTGTTTACTTACTAATTGCAATAGCTTCTTTGTAGAAGGTTTATTTGTATAGGTTTATTTTTCTGACATTACTGCACTAGGATCTCAAGTATAACAAATAAATAGAAGTGTTGACAGTGAGCATTTTTATTGATACAAAATAATTGTACATATTTATGGGGGCTATTTGATATTTTGATGTATGCATATGGCATGTTTTGGTCAAATCAGAGTAATTAGGATATACATCACCTGAAACATTTATCATTTCTTTGTGTTGAAAATATTTCATATTTTCCTTTCTAGTGATTTTGAAATATTCAATACATTATCATTTTTAACTATTGACACCCTACTGTGCCACCAAACACTAGAACTTATTCCTTCTATATAATGTATGTTTGTACCCATTAACCAACCTCTCATCTCCACTCCCCTTCCTTGCCTCTAGTAATGATCTTTCTACTCTTTAGCTCAATGATATCCACTTTTTTAGCTCCCACGTATGAGTGAGATCGTGTGATATTTGCTTTTCTGTGTGTGGCTTATTTCACTAAACATAATGACCTCCAGTTTCATTAATGTCGTGCAAATGACAGAATTTCATTCTTTTTATGGCTGAATAGTATCCCATTCATCTTTTGATGGACACTTAGGTTGATTGCATATCTTGGCTTTTGTTAATACTGCTGCAATAAACATGAAGGTACAGGTACTTCTCTGATACACTGATTTCCTTTTCTTTGGATAAATACCCAGTACTGGAACTGCTGGATCAGATGGTAGTTCTATTTTTAGGTTTTTGAGAAACCTCCATACTTTTTTTCATAATGGTTGTACCACTTTATACATCCACCAATAGTGTACGGGGGTTCCCTTTTCTGCCCATCCTCATCAACACTTTTATTTTTTGTCTTTTTGTTAATAGCCGTCTTAAGACATTTGAATGACATCTCATTGAGATTTTAATTTGCATTTTCCTGATGATTAGTGATGTTGAGCATTTTTTTCATGTACCTGTTGACCATTTGTATGTCTTCTTTTGAGAAATGTCTACTAAGATCCTTGGCTCACTTTTTTTTTTATTATACTTTAAGTTCTAGGGTACATGTGCACAACGTGCAGGTTTGTTACATATATTGTTATATGTGCCATGTTGGTGTGCTGCACCCATTAACTCATCATTTACATTAGGTATATCTCCTAATGCTATCCCTCCCCTCTACCTCCTCCCCACATTAGGACCCGGTGTGTGATGCTCCCCTTCCTGTGTCCAAGTGATCTCGTTGTTCAATTCCCACCTATGAGTGAGAACATGCAGTATTTAGTTTTCTGTTCTTGTGATAGTTTGCTGAGAATGATGGTTTCCAGCTGCATCCATGTTCCTACAAAGGACACGAACTCATCCTTTTTTATGGCTGCATAGTATTCCATGGTGTATATGTGCCATATTTTCTTAATCCAGTCTGTCACTGATGGACATTTGGGTTGATTACAAGTCTTTGCTATTGTGAATAGTGCCACAGTAAACATACGTGTACATGTCTCTTTATAGCAGCATGATTTATAATCCTTTGAGTATATCCACAGTAATGGGATGGCTGGGTCAAATGGTATGTCTAGTTCTAGATCCTTGAGGAATTGCCACACTGT
>NW_012114422.1:4205683-4220951 GCF_000951035.1 Colobus angolensis palliatus
TTTTCGTATAAGGAGTAAGGAAAGGATCCAGTTTCAGCTTTCTACTTATGGCTAGCCAATTTTCCCAGCACCATTTATTAAACAGGGAATCCTTTTCCCATTTATTGTTTCTGTCAGGTTTGTCAAAGATCAGATGGCTGTAAATGTGTGGTATTATTTCTGAGGGCTGTGTTCTGTTCCATTGGTCTATATGTCTGTTTTGGTACCAGTACCATGCTGTTTTGGTTACTGTAGTCTTGTAGTATAGTTTGAAGTCAGGTAGCATGATGCCTTCAGCTTTGTTCTTTTGACTTAGGATTGTCTTGGCAATGTGGGGTCTTTTTTGGTTCCATATGAACTTTAAAGCAGTTTTTTCCAATTCTGTGAAGAAAGTCATTGGTAGCTTAATGGGGATGGCATCGAATCTATAAATTACCTTGGGCAGTATGGCCATTTTCACTTTGCTTACTTTTTAATAAGGTTTTTTTTTCTGTTGAGATGTTTGAGTTGCTTATATATTCTTTATGTTAGTCTTTTGTCATGTTAATAGTTTGCAAATATTTTCTCCCATTCTACAGATTGTTTCTTTACTATATTGTTTCATTTGATATACAGAAGCTTTTAAATTAAATACAGTTTCATTTGCCTATTTTTGTTTTTGTTGCCTGTGCTTTTGAAGTCTTAGTCACAAAATCTTTGCCTATACCGTTGTCCTGAAACATATCTTCTAGATTTTCTTCTGATAGTTTTATAATTGCAGGTCTTATGTTTAAATCTTCAATCCAATTTATTGGTTTTTGTATATAGTGAGATATAGGGGACTGGTCTCATTCTTCTGCATATGAATATTCAGTTTTCTCAACACTAGTTATTGAAGAGATTTCCCTTTCTCTAGTGTATGTTCTTGGCACCTTTAGTGAACATCACTTAGCTGTAAATATGTGGATTTATTTCTGGGTTCTCTACTCTGCTCCGTTGATCTATGTGTCTATTTTATAGCAATATCATGCTCTACTAAAGTTTCAACTACTAAAGCTTTGTCGTAAATTTTGAAGTCAGACATTACAAAACCTCCAGTTTTTTTCTTTATGCTTAGGATTGCTTAATTTATAGTCTTTTGTAATTTCACATGAATTTCAGAATTGTTTTTCCTATTTCTGTGAAGCATGTTGGAATTTTGATAAGGATTGCATTAAATCTGTAGATTGTTTTAGGTGGTGTGGTCATTTTAACAATAATAATTCTTCTAGTTCAGGAGCATGGGGTGACTTTCCATTCATTTGTCTCCTTTTCAATATCTTTCATCAGTGTTTTGTAGTTTTTGTTGCAGAAGTCTTTTACTTCTTTGGTTAACTTATTCCTAGGTATTATTATTATTTTGTGGCTACTGTAAATGAGACTGTTTTCTTGATTTCTTTCTTACAAAGCTTGTTATTGCTATATAAAAATATTACTGATTTTTGTATGTTGATTTTTATCGTGCATCTTTATTGATTCTATTTATTACTTCTAAGAATTTTTTGGGGGAATCCTTAGGTTTTTCAATACATAACCTTGATATATTGGAGTCTATAGGTTTCCAATATAAAACATCATGTCATCTGCAAAAAGAAACAATTTGACTTCCTTTTTTCCTGTTTGAATGCCTTAGTTTTTCCTCTTGCCTGATTACTCTGGCTGGAACTTCCAGTACTAAGCTGAATAAGAGTAATAAAAGTGGACATTCTTGTCCTGTTCTAATTCTTAGAGGAAAAACATCTTTCAGTATGATACTGTATTCAGTATGATACTAACTGTGAGTTTGTCATATATGGCATTTATTACATTGAAATATGTTCCTCCTATGCCTAATTTGTTGAGAGCTTTATTATGAAGGGAGGTTGAATTTTATCAAATGCCTTTTCTGTGTCTGTTGGGATAATCATATGGATTTTGTCCTTCATTCTGTTGATATGATGTATCACATTAATTGATTTGCATATGTTGGACCATCCTTGCATCCCTGGGATAAACCCCACTTGATCATGGTGTATTATGTTTTTGATATGTTGTTGATTTCAGTATGCTAGTATTTTTTTGAGAATTTTTACACCTATTCACAGGGATTTTGATCTCTAGTTTCCTTTTTTAGTTGCGTTCTTGTCTGTTTTTGGTACCAGGATAATGCTGCCCTCACAGAATGAGTTAAGAAGAATTCCTTCATCTTCATAATTTTGGAACAGTATGAGAAAATTGGTGTTAGTTTTTCTTCATAAATTTGATAGCATTCAGCAGTAAAGCCATCTGATCCTGAGCTTTTCTTTGTTAAGAGGCTTTTTGTTATTGATTCGATCTTTTTACTGATTGTTGGTCTGTTCAGGTTTTCTATCTTACTAGCTGTATCTTGGTAGGTTGTATGTGTCCACTAATATATCCATTTTATCTAGGTTTTCCAGTTTGTCAGCATATATTTATTTGTAATTGTTTCAAATGATTCTTCGTGTTTCTGTGGTATCTGTTGTAATGTGTTCTCTTTCACTTCTGGTTTTATTTATTTGAGTCTTCTCTCTTTTTCACTTGGTTCGTTGAGCTAGTGGCTTATTGATTTTATCTTTTTGAAAACATACTTTTCATTTTGCTACTCCTTTGTACTTTTTATTCTCTGTTTAGTTTTGCTCTAATGTTTTGCTATTTATTTTCTTCTACTAATTTTGTGTTTGATTTGTTCTTGCTTTCCTAGTTCTAGTTAGTTATATAGGCTTTCTTTATTCTTTTACATTCTTTTGTTTGTTTGTTTGTTTGTTTTACTGGTTATGTCAAAAGACCTGCCTTCATGTTCAGAAATCTATTTTTCTGCTTCATCTAGTCTATTGTTGAAGCTCTTGATTACATATTTTATTTCATTCATTAAATTCAATAGTTCTAGGTTGTCTCTTTTTTAAATGAGTATCTCTTTGTTGAATTTCTCACTCAGATCATGAATTGTTTTTCTGATTTATTTGTATTATTTATTTGTATTCTCTTGTGTCTTGTGTTTGTGTGTGTTGCATCATCGGTAACAGTAGTGTTGACAGGTCAATTGTTGGGCCCTTGAGTGGTGAGTGTGGGCACCAGTGGTAGTGGCAGCAGGCTGGGCAGGCTGGTCCCTAGGCCCTTGGCAGGTGTGCACAGGCACTGGCAGCAGATGGAGTGACCCTGTCATCATGCCCCTGGACAGCATGCATGTGCACCAGTGGTGGCAGGGTGGATCAGTCCCCAGGCTCCTGGATAACATTTGTGGGTGGTGGCAGTGGCAGTGGCAGGCAGGTCAGACCTGTCCTCAGTTTCCTCAATGGGGACACTCCTACCAGTGGCAGTGGCTGAGGGAGATTGGTTCCCAGATCCTCAGATAGTGTTTTCAGGTGTCAGTGGTGGTGGTGGTGGGTGGTGACGGCCCTGTCCTCAGTTATGAATATGGCACCCATGTAGGCTCATGCCCAGGTTCCTTGAAGGTGTGCGCTGGTGCACAGTGGCCTTGATTGGAGAGGATGGGGTTGTTGTCAGTAACAGCAGCCCTGGGCAGATGCCTCTCTGGCTCTAGGTAACTTATACTTTGGCTCCCTTTTTCTCAGAGGCAGCCTCCCTAGGAAATTTACACTTTGGCTGCCTTTTTCTCAGAGGCAGCCTCCTTGGTACACTCCCTGGGATGTAAAACCCTCATGGGCGAGAGTACTAGGAACCTGGCCAGCCTGTTGAGTTCAGCTGGTGTAGTGATGTTACAGCCCTCTGGGTGGATGTGGGAGTATATTAGCGGTGATGTGGAGATGCAGTGGCTCTTGGGCCCCAACACAAGATGTAGTTTAGTGGGGGCTGGGTTCTTAAAATGTTGCTGTGTTGTAGCTGCTTATTTAAGTGGGTGTGTGCAACTTTGTGTGAACTCCTTTGGAGCAATATCACTTTCTCTACTCCCGGTGCTCTGTATACTATTCTCAGAGCCTGTGAGGGCTGAGGGGCTCTTTCATGGCTAGGATTGCAAGAGTACACTATGTGGAGGGGTTGTGGACTGCTGGGGAATCTCTCATTTACCTTTTTCTTGCAATGGGGAGTTCCTTGAGGCTCTGAGTCAGTCCTGTTGGGCTGGATGCTTCAGTTTCCTCCTCTCCTGCCTAAGAGCCTTTCTGTCACCTCCCTGGTGAATTTTAGTACTCTCTCATAGAAGGTCTATTTAACATGTTATCTCCTCTCTGTGTTGGTCCTTTTTTTTTTTTTTTTGTGGAGAAGGGGAATGCCAGGAGCCTCTAGTCAGCCATTTGGAAACTCCCTTCAATAGTGAGCATTCTTGCATTGTTTTTGATCTCAGAGGAAAAGCTCTCAACATTTTGACATTAAGCATAATTTGGGAGTAAATACCCTTTATCAGAGATTGATTGTTATGGATAGCTTTTATCATAGACTTTAAATTTATCTTGTAAATATCTTTTGTCAGATAAAGAAAGTTTCTATTTCAAATTGGCTTATGGTTTTCATCATGAATGAGTGTTCATCAATTGCATTTTCTGCATTAATTGAGCTGATTACATGATATATCTTCATTATTCTGATAATGTGGTAATTTGCATTGTTTTAAAATATTAAAAGTAAACTTGCATTTTAGATCAAAATCTAGCCTGATTGTAATATAATTAGTACTGGATTTAGATTTGTAACATTTTACTTGTAACTTTATATTATGTCTATATATCAGATTGGTCTGTAATTTTTTTCTTTCTTACCATTTTTGTTAGGTTTTGTTATCAAGTTTTTCCTGGTCTCATAAAATAATTTAGTACAAGACCTCCTTTTTTCGACTCTGTGGAGTTATTTGTGTAATGCTAGTGTTATATTTCCACAAGTATTGGAAGATTTATTGGTGAAGGCATATGGAATTGGAATTATTTTTATTGGTAAATTTTATACTATGGATTCTTATGATGAACATAAGATTATTTGAGCATTCTATATCTTATATAAGTGTTTTATTTTTAACATGAATAATTATTAGAATAATTTTCTATTTCTGTAATATTTTTCTATGATCTTTGTAATATACATGTGGTATATAATAATGCACCTGTTTGCATTCCTAATATTGGTTATTTATGTCTTCTCTTTCTCTTTTTTTTAATTGCTCAGTCTTGCCAGGAAGTTTTAAATTTTATTACTATTTTCAAAGAATCCAGTTTTGGATTTGTTGCTCCTGTTTATTCTTTGTTCATTTTCTATTTAATTTCTTTATGTTATCCTTATTATTTCTTTTCTCATAATATCTTTGGGTTTCCCTTCCTGGTTTTCTAAAATAATATATTGATATGGATATTTATTGCATTTAGTTTCAACCCAGGTACTGCTATATATATACATTCTTTAACATAATTTTAAATTACAAGACACTATTATTATTTTTATACAGTCAATATGTAGGAAACTATACTTGATCTATACATTGCTCTTCATTTTTTCTTACATCTCTGAGATTTTCCTCTGGGATAATTTCCCTCTTCTGCAAAGGTATCTTTTAATATTTCCTATAGAATAGATCTGATAGTAAAAATTTGTTTCAGATTTTTTGTTTGTATAAAGATGTCCCATTTTGTCTTTTTTGTTTATGAATATTTTCACTGGATGTAATGTTAGAAAGTAATTTTCATTGAACTTTTTGGTGACATTCCATTTTCTTTCTTTTCCTTTTGAGAAATCAATTGTGAGTCTTACTGTTAATCTTTGAATGGCATTTGTATTTTTTCTTGAACTCCTTTTAAGAATGTCTTAATTTTAAAAACGTATTAGTTTATCGTGATGTACCTTGAGATGGTTTTTCTTTCTTTTCCTTTTTTTTAAGGAGTTCATATTGTTTTTTTGAATCTGTGACCAATCTCTCTTTTATCTACACATCTGGATGTCCAATTATAGAAGCATGGACCCTTTTGTTATATTCCAGATCTCTTATACTCTTCAAATCTTTTTTCTTTTTTTTTCTTTTTTTTACTTTTTGAGACAGGGTCTTGCTCTGTCACTCAGGCTGGAGTGTAGTGGCACGAGATTGGCTCACTGCAACCTCTGCCTCCCAAGTTCAAGCAATTCTCCTGCCTCAGCTTCTTGAGTAGTGGGATTACAGGCGGGTGCCACCAGGCCTGGTTAATTTTTGTATTTTTAGTACAGACAGGGTTTCACCATGTTGGCCAGGCTGGTCTCAAACTCCCGACCTCAAGTGATCCACCGGCCTCCACCTCCCAAAGTGCTGGGATTACAGGTGTGAACCACTGCGCCTGGCCTACTCTTCAAATCTTTTATTTATTTATTTATTTATTTATTTATTTATTTATTTATTTATTTATTTATTTATTGAGATGGAGTCTCGCTCTGTCGCCCAGGCTGCAGTGCAGTGGCGCGATCTCCGCTCACTGCAAGCTCCGCCTCCCGGGTTCCTGCCTTTCTCCTGCCTCAGCCTCCCGAGTAGCTCGGACTACAGGCACCTGCCACTACGCCTGGCTAATTTTTTATATTTTTAGTAGAGATGGGGTTTCACCGTGTTAGCCAGGATGGTCTCCATCTCCTGACCTCGTGATCCGCCGGCCTCTGCCTCCCAAAGTGTTGGGATTACAGGAGTGAGCCACTGCGCCCGGCCAAATCTTCTAAACGTTAGTTTTTTCTTAATTATGAATATTTTTTCTGAACTTTCTTTAATATTATGTAACCTGGTATTAAAATCATCTAATTACTTTTAAATTTTAGTGATTATAATTTTACATTATAGAATTTCCGTATGATTTTCTATAGTTTCACATTTTGTCACAACTTTGCTTTTGTCTTGCAATCCATTGATACCATTAATCATGAAATACAAGTTTTACATCTGGTAGCTCCATTATTTGGATATTTTCTAGGTGTGATTGTATCTTCTATTTTTTCTTGGGTTTTAGTCAATTCTTACCATTGTACGACATAATTATTTTTGATTGGGTGCTACAGATGGCTTGTTAAAAATTGTAGTTAATCATTTGAGATTCTAGATATTTTTCTTTCTTCCAAAGTGGATTTACTTTTGCTTTTGGTAGTCAGCTATGGAGGGCGGGTGTTCTAGCAATCTCAGATCACCTTTGTCTTGTCATGGATTGAGATGATGACACTGGGCTTGTGCCCCTTACAGTCTGATAAAGTCTGTGATGTTTCCTTACTCCTAGGATAGAATCCTTTGGGGTTTCACTTCAAAGTCTAAGGTGTTTTCCATTGGTCCTTCTCCTTGGTGGTTATTGTTTTTCTGGGCTTTTGAGTTCTACAAGAACCCTATTTAGTTTTTCAGCTTCACGTTTCAGAATAGGCAAAATTTCAATTACTCTTTAGAGTAAAAGCCAGTGTTCTTCCCACTCTACCACATTCAGAACAAAACCTTCTCTACCTTTAAGAAAGTACAAATATTCCACTATAGTTCAATCAATTTGTTTCACTTGTGTAAATTTTAAAACTTAACTCGCTGAAATTTATTTTTGTGTGATTATAAAGAATGGATTTAATTTTATTTTATCCAAATGATTGAATAGTTACTCTAAAAGCAGTCATTGAATAATCCATATTTCCCTCATTAAAAAAATCAAAGACTGGATTTGTGATACTGTCTAAAATAAATCTAAGGTATTATAACAATTAAAATTATAATTTAAAACAGTAATAACATACATTCAATATTGAAGCAACAAAATAAAGACTGTCATAGAACTATTAACAAAACAAAAATAATTTAGCATCTGTTCTAACTTCAAATATATAAATATTTAGTTTGATTTAAATTCCAAGTTTAACCCCTTTTGTTGTTGATTACTGTAGTTTTTACATCTTGTCTTTCCCATTCTTGCATTCTTATTTTGATTTATTTCTTGACTAGGTTGTAAATTCATTTAGTTTCCCACCCCCAGAAAGCTTTATGAAGTCTTTCTCATTTTAAATATGTGTAAATATTTCTCTGTTACCTTTACATCTAAAATAATTTAATTGAATGTGGAATTCATGTTACATGAACCTATGTATTCAGAATTACTGGTCATTAGCATTTAGTGCCACAGTTTGGAAATCTGAGGTTAGTAAGACTTTTATTACTTTATATGTTACTTGTAGTTTTTCTTCCTTAATGCAAAAATTTTTCTTGATCTTGGAATTAAAATGCTCATCAGGAATCTTTCTTAATAAAAGAAAGATTATTTTTATTAATTTTATTTTATAATAACATATATACTACTTGAAATTGAAGAATTTCTAATATAATTTCCATTTTCTCTCTCATACCTAGCTTTTTGTAATTAATATTTTACATTCTTTATCTCTTCTTGTCTTTTGTACTCTTTGCTCTTATTTTAATATTGCATACTTTTCTTTTGACCTTTGAGTGAATCATTTAGGCTTATCTTTCTGCCAGTGATTTCATTTTCTGCTGCATCCAAGATCTTATTCATTGACTTAATCTAGTTTTATTTATTTTATTTTTTCTTAGTAGTTTTATTTTGAAATATTTTTAGATTGCAAAAGGCTTTCAGAGATGGCACCAGAGAGTTCCTGTATAGTTTTCACTCAGTTTCCGCTAATGTTAACAGCTTACATAACCATAGGACATTTAACAACACTAAGAAGTTAACATTGGTAAAATACTATTAACTGAGCTGTTCCTTTAATTTGGGTTCTCCGGTGCTTCCACTGTCCTTTTTCCATCCTAAGACAAGGCTCAAATCAAGATTTGGCATTACATTTAGCTGCTGTGATTCCTTAGGCACCTCCAATCTGTTACAGTTTCTTGGTTATTACTTGTCTCTCATGACTTTGACAGTTTCGATGAGTCCTTTATAGAATGGTGTTTCATAGAACATCCCTTAATTTGTTTCTCTGATGTTTTCTTGTATTAAGGGTACCTGGGATTTGTTTTAATCACATACGGTAAGACATGCAGACATGGAAAGGACTGTTAAGAAGAAATATGTTTATTACTAGATCCATAGAAACAGGAGGCATGGCATGCCATGCAGGGCCACACCGAGAGCACCAGAGTTGATGTGGAGGCAGGGAGAGTGGGGAATATGTGGAGAAGAGCATGTCTTATATCTTCTGTAGGAAGGAACAAGTGAGGCAGGGTGAGCAGGTTTAGAATGGAATAGTTTGAATAATTTCAGTGGGCTCCAGGGTATACAGTCTCTCCCTAGTTATCTGGTACCTGACCCTAGGGTGATTTGAATAGATAGATAGTGGCTTAGAGTGTGAGAATATGATACATGAAGTAGTTAAGGAATGAGCTCTGGATTGGTCAGTTGGGAAAAGAAAGGTAATAAAGTTTGGATATGTGTCCTCACCCAACTCTCATGTTGCATTGTAATTCCCTATGTTGGAGACAGGGCTTGGTGGGAGGTAATTGGATCATGGGGGTGGGTTTCTCATAAATGGTTTATCACCATCCCTCTTGGTAGTGTCCTCATGACAGTTAGTGAGTTCTAGTGAGATCTAGTTGGTTGCTTAAAAGGGTGTAACACCTCTCCCCTGTTTTTCTTGCTCCTGCTCCTGCCATGTAAGATGCCTGCTCCCTTTTGCCTTCTGCCATGATTTTAAGCTTCCTGAGGCCTCTCCAGAAGCAGAAGCCGCTCTGTTTCCTGTGCATTCTACAGAAATGAGAATCGATTAAACCTATTTTCTTTATAAATTACTCAGTCTCAAATATTTCTTAATAGCAATGGAAGAATGGACCAATACAAAAGGCATGCCAGCATTTTAATCATTTACTTATCTCTAAGTGTTGGCTTTCCCTAGGAGGCACATTTTCTCTCATGTCAGCAAGTCTCCAAGATATTGAAACATCAAACATATGGAAGGCATAATTAATACATTTCTTATTATTGGACCGAGGAAGTCTCAATTTAGTTTTGAAATTAGCAATCATGTTTTTCATTTTGAAAAGGTCTTTCCTGATCTTAGAACACTTAGTTCATGATTTACTCATTTCAATGCGTCTCATCTCCTTTGATGAGCTGGAGGTTTTAAAAGTTGTCTCTTATTCTTGCTGCAACCTTATTTTGTAAGAGAAAATTACTTTTACTCTTCAGTGTTGTCTTTATTTAAACAATCGAATCTATATGACTGGTATCTTTCTTTCACCCCCATTTGCTTATGCATACAGAAAGTTGTTTGCTTAGTACTGGAGGTGAGATGACTTCTATCCCAGAGTATATGGGTCTTTATTAAAATCTTCCCTTCACAGGTAGAGAGAAAATGAAAATGTTAATATTTAATATATTTTTTTCTTTCTAGATTTTAGGATCGGTAGTCTGAGAGACAGGAAAAAAATAAAGAGACTTTTCTCCCTACACTCACTCATATTGTCAACCCAACACTTCTGACACCAAATGTGTGGGGGCTTTACCTTACGCACCAACTAAGCAATTCTGCAGCAGACACCAGCTGGCTGTCTTCTAATTTAATTCAATTATGACACTTCCTACCTGGTGTAAACCAAAAATAAAATTCTAAGCCCCCTGACTGACTGAATAGACCACATCTCTTGGCCAGGGGGATGCCAAAGACATCTGAAAAAGGAATTCAGGTCATGATGGGAAGGGGGAGTCAAACATGCCCCATTATACCCTCCTCTCTTTGGAGTTCATGCATAAAATTGACCAGCATTAACATTGAAACACAGATCTGAAGACTGACAAAATAGGCTCTTCATAGCAATAAGATACCACATTCCAACCTGGCTCTATTATAGAATCACATGACACGTAGGGTGCTCTGAAAGTGATCAGAATAAAGTATTTTACCCCAATATATTTCTTTGAAATATTTTGAAATGGCTCTGCAAAGCTGTCTCTTGTGGGGAAAAATTACATTCTGTAGAGAATCCCCCTCCCTTTCCAGGTCTTTTTCTGATCCTAAAAAGATTAGCTGAGAGTCTGGCACCTTGTAAAAGGTCTGAAAAGGAAACAATTTGCCATCTATTGCCTCTAAGGATGGATGCCTACCTATGAGACTTCATCTATATAATAATAACTTTGATCTTCACAATGCCTTATCTTGACCCAGACACTCCTTTCTATTGATTCTAGGTCTTCAGATTCTATTGATTCTATTGATTCTAGGTCTAGCTCTTTCAACCAATTGCCAATCAGAAAATCTTATGATCTTCCATCTGTGACCTGGAAGCCCCCACTTTGGGATGTCCTGCCTTTCCAAACTGAACCAATGTGTACCTCACATGTATTGGTTGATGTCTTCTGTCTCCCTAAAATATACAAAATGAAACTGTAACTCAGCCACCTTGGAAACATGTTTTCAGGACTTCCTCAGGCTGTGTAATGGGTCATTATTCTTAACCTTTGTAAAATAAACTTCTAAATTAACTGACACCTATCTCAGGCACTTTTTGGTTTATGTTTGAGATACTGTCAGATCTCAAGGCTCAGTTGAGGGCTGAGTTCCACAGGACTGTCCCCCACGTCAGGTCAACAGTTTGCAAATAATAATCACTTATACTTTGACTGACCAGCTATAAACTGGGGGTTCCTATGACCCCTACCTTGGTTTTGATTAATTTGCTAGTGTGACCAGTGGAATTCTGGGAAACACTTTGTGTTTACCATTTATTGTAAAGGATATTAGGAAGAATACAGAGGAACAGTGAGATAGAAAAGATGTATAGAGCAAGGTATGTAGAAAGGGACACAGAAATTTCATGTACTCTCAGGACATGCCTCCCTCTAGGAACCTCCAGGTATTTAGTTATCTGGAAGCCCTTTAATGGAAGCTTCGTTATGTAGTCATGATTGATTAAATCATTGGTCAATGGTGATCAGTTCAACCTTCAGCCCCTCTCCCTTCCCTGGAGGTTGTGGATAGGGCTAAAAGATTCAATCCTATAATCATGCCCTGGTATTTCTGGTGGCCATCTTTCATTTGGAAGCTATTCACAACTCATCAGGATACGAAAAGACACTTATCACTTTGGAGATTCCAAGAGCTTAAGGAGTTGTGTGCCAGGAAATATCACCATTATATTCTCATGATCACAAGTAGCCTATTGGCTACAGCATGTAGGTGAATTTTCCTACAGGAGTTTGCATATCTTTGCACTAATTTTTCTATAATCTAGTATTTTTTCTTCAGGACCTTATTACTGGTAAATTTCCCATGTTATTTAAAAGGAAGTATAGTCCATATGTAAAGTCCATGTAATTGTTAAATTTATAGTATTATAGGTTGTGATAGGTAAGGTTTCCCAGATTCAGAGTCTGAGATGGGCAAGTGATTTATTGAGGAAGTGACAGGGAACCAATTTTGTCACATAATTTCTCCCATTTTAAAGAATTAGGGCTGAAATTGTGTACCCCCTCAACAAAAAGTCACTCTCTGTGAGTTTCCCATGGGGCAGGAGGTAAGAAGGCTCCCGCTGGTTGAGGAAAATTCTCCACAAAAAGTAACAGATGTGATTCATTAGCAGACTATTCAGCCATTGTAAGATGAGCAAAAGGGACCTGAAAGGGCACTGCCAGGGAGGGAATATAATTTCTCCTCAACTCTCATATGTTCATAATTGAGACAGGCCCAGTAGCAAAAGACAGATTAACAAGAGAAAAACAGCAAGTTTATTAATGCATGTAGTGCACATCATACAGGAAAAACCTCAATGAATGGGAACTCAAAGCAGTGGCTTACAGCTCTGGCTTATGTAGCGTCTTTAACAAAGAACAATACATTTGTGGAAAAATGACTGACCAAAGGAAAACAGTTTTACTCTTCCAAAGGTGGGAAATTGTGGGAAGAAACGAATGCAGTAAAACTCATGTGTAGATTCCTCTGGTGCCATCTCTGAACTAATAAGAGTTGTCTTCAGTAAAGAATTTGTATCTTGTCTTTAGGCAGAAAAGGGGGGAGGATAGAGAGAATTCTTCCTCTATTGGCTACTTCCTAATTGACTTTAGCTAATAAATTCTTCATGCCCTGGGGTGGCACATTCTGGTCTTCCAGGGCACTGACAGTGGTTTCTGCATGTGCCACTGCTCCAACGGTCAACCACAAAAAAGATGCAGTTTCTCTTTCTATTTCTGGTCACTGGATTTTAAAAATGAACTAACTTTTCTGATTCTGAGCAAATGAGCATTCAATGTCATAAAGAACTATTATGCTTGAAAAAAGGTATCTGACAAAACAAAAATCCTTAATAGCGGTGCTTCCCATGACATGTGTTAATTTTATGTTTAGTAGAAAATAAGTACTAAGCACATACCATGTGTACTTAGAGGTGTTTATCAAAAATATAACTTCTTCTCAGAGGTAGTATAGTATGCTGATTATCCACCAGAGTTGCTTTTATGTTCAAATCCCCAACATCCTGGGCTTTAATGGAAATTGTCAATCTAGAAAAAGAAACCAATTCAAAACTCATTAATAGGAAAAGCAGCAGCTATAATAAATAGTACATCATATGTCTCTCAAGTGTGGTTTAAGCTGCTCCTGAGACTGAAAGGTATTGTGATTATAGGAAAGTTTAGTATAGTAGCACATCCATTCAAAATTAAACTACAAATTTCAATGTAATTAAGTTTAGCAATAATACATTAATGCTCAATGACCAACACTGTTTTGGGTTTTGTGGAGAACCAATATGAAGAAAACCCTCAGTGGATCTTATAGACTTTTACCATTATTAGAAAATTAATATAATAAATTACATTTTTATTTGAGAGAGATTTAAAAATATATATATATATATATTTATCCTGAGTCAGAATGTACAATATTCGCTTACCTTACAGTTAAGCTATGGTTATTTTCTATAATTCAAAACATAATCATGATAAAATATGTTCAGAGAAAAGAAAAATTACAGCTATAAAACACAGAAATTTCTTTTTAAAAGAGAGGTGTAGGATTGTGTTTTTTTTTTTTTTTTTTTTTTGAGACAGAGTCTCGCTCTGTTGCCCAGGCTAGAGTGCAGTGGCGCGAACTCGGCTCAATGCAAGTTCTGCCTCCTGGGTTCACGCCATTCTCCTGCCTCAAGCCTCCTGAGTAGCTGGGACTACAGGTGCCTGCCACCATGCCTGGCTAATTTTTTGTATTTTTAGTGGAGACAGAGTTTCACCTTGTTAGCCAGGATGGTCTCAATCTCCTGACCTCGTGATCCGCCCACCTCGGCCTCCCAAAGCACTGGGATTACAGGCATGAGCCACCGCGCCTGGCCTTGAGTATTTATTTCTAAGTGTTGGTAATGAGGTAGGAGGCAGGTGAGACTCAACTCCGGACCAGATTGAAGACTGGCCAAAACTAGGAAGAAGTGCACAAAGCACCTCTCCATAAGACATGCCCACCAGCGCCATGACATTTTCCCATAGCCATAGCAACACCCCAAAATTACCGCCCATTTTCTAACTGTTTCTGAATAACCTGCCCCTTAATTAGCATGCCACTAAAAGTGGGTATAAGATACGACTGTAAAACTACCCCTAGGCTGTGACCCTCAGCACACTGCCTGTGGGGTAGCTCTGCTCTGCAGGGGCAGCCAGCCAGAGCTGCAGCACTGCCACCACCTCAAGAAAGCTGTTTTCTTCCACCACCAGCTTGCTCTTGAATTCCTTCCTGAGGAAGCCAAGAACCTGCCCTGCATCAGTAACATTTCAAGTCCTCTCTTCTAGCTACTCTGAAATATGCAATACATGGTTGCCAGCTATAGACACCCTACTACTCGGCTATGGAATGTTAGGGCTTATTTCCTCTACCTAACCATATGTTTGTACCCACTAGCCAACTTCTCTTTGTCTTCCACCCACCCACACATGCTTCCCAGCCTCTGGTATCTATCATTCTATTCTCTCCCTCCATGACATCAACTTTTTTAGCTCCCACATATGAGTGAGAACATATGGTAGCTGTCTGTCTGTGCTTGGCCTATTTCACTTAACATTACGATCATCAGTTCCATCCATGCTGCTGCAAATGACATGATTTCATTCATCTTATGGCGGAATAGAATTCCATTTTATATATATACTGCATTTTATTTATTCATCTGTCAGTGGACACAGTTTGATTCCATATCTTTGCTGTTGTGAATAGGAGAGTGCTACCACTGTTAAAGGATCTATTTACATACATGCTTATAACTAAATGCATCCAGGATTTTTGTAAAGATCTATCATTACTTTTTTTTTTCTCTTGACTACATTTTTTAAAAATTTTTTTTATTATTATACTTTAAGTTCTAGGATACATGTGCATAACATGCAGGTTTGTTACATATGTATACTTGTGCCATGTTGGTGTGCTGCACCCA
>NW_012114422.1:4221001-4230409 GCF_000951035.1 Colobus angolensis palliatus
CAGGATGGTCTCGATCTCCTGACCTCGTGATCCACCCGTCTTGGCCTCCCAAAGTGCTGGGATTACAGGCTTGAGCCACCGCGCCCGGCCAGGATTGTGTTTTAAGAGTCCAATGACCTAGAGTTCTGCTTAAAAATAAGGATTTGGTTAAACAGAATTGGTTATTTTTCACCAGGAATCTTAAATTTGTATAGACTGTAATAGAGTAGTGTTTTCATGCTGCTGATAAAGACATGCCGGAGACTAGGTAATTTATACAGGAAAAGAAGTTTAATTGAACTTACAGTTCCACATGGCTGAGGAGGCCTCATAATCATGGCAGAAAGTGAAAGGCAGGTCGTACATTGCAGTAGGCAAGAGAGAGAATGAGAACCAAGAGAAACAGACTTCCCTTTATCAAACCACCAGATCTCACGAGGCTTATTCACTACCAAGAGAACAGTATGGGAGAAACTGCCCACATGATCCAATTATCTCCCACTGGGTCCCTCCCACAGCACATGGAAATTATGGGGGTACAATTCCAGATGAGATTTGGGTGGGGACACAGAGCCAAACCATATCAAATAGCATTGCAGATGTAGCAGTCAGGAAAAGTCACTGCTCAGATCTCCAGCTGCAGACAGCATAGTTAACTGGTGGCTTCATCTACTGCCCCAGTGGGTCTGACACTGTCTGCGCTAAGGCCATACTTCTTGCAAGCTACCCTCAGCTAATGACTAAGCACAGCAAAGGTAGTAAGACAAGCCCATTATTGCTAGATACTGGACTCTTCCTGTGTGTGTCTTTAGATCAAGGACCTGCCCCATCTTTTGGTTAGTTCAACCATTCTTAGAACTGTGCTGCTAGTGTTGCTATTTGTGATTCCTCCTACCCTGTCCTCTTTACTTCCCTCCCTCCTTACACAGGAGTCACTCTAAAGGTTCCCTCTACCTTCTCCTGTTCCCTTTTCAAATAAATCTCTTACATGCATAATCTCATATTGGTAAATGCTTCTCAGAAGACCTAAATAATTATGAGAGGGATCCAAGAAAGCAGGTGATAGGATGAGGATATGAGACTAGCTTACCAAGCACCTAGTGAGCAAAGAAGATGCCATCCTCAGCGGATCATCCCTGGCACAAGTTGGTGGCTCAGTTGCTAAATATTTCACCAGTGGTAACTTGGGAAAGCATACCAAGAAGGGGAATGTCCTTG
This sequence comes from Colobus angolensis palliatus, assembly GCF_000951035.1. Lineage (NCBI taxonomy): Eukaryota > Metazoa > Chordata > Mammalia > Primates > Cercopithecidae > Colobus > Colobus angolensis. The sequence continues at coordinate 4,222,199 of NW_012114422.1, forward strand.
CAGGTGTGATGACTCAGATATTTGAGAGTTATGGAGGTGAGGGGAATGTTTACAAAGACAGCAGCATTGGCTTGTTAGTACCAAGTTGTATTGTCATCTTACATAGGAATAATAAGAAACTGAGAGCTATTTAAAGCTAAGTGTGGGAACCGGAAAGCCTCCTTGGTAGCTTCTAATGAGTACCTTATCTTCTGAGTAGAAGTGCAGACACAACTGTGCAGAAAAACAAAGATTTGACAGAGTCACAGAGCTCCAGAGAAGTTTGAATGTTCATGATTTAAGAAAGGTCTGTTATGTTGAATTCAGGGTTCTGAATTGGAAACCTAGAATCCAGAAACATAGAAAAGACATTTGGGGTGAAATGCCTGTATAGGTTGGCTCTGCAGATCCTCTAGAAAAGTAGTTAACCTTTGCTATCATGCTCTGCAGAGGCCTTATCCATGTAAGATAACAGGTGTCTCACTCAGGAACTCTTCCTTGTTCCTCTTCTGGCTCCCAAACTAATTAAGTTTAAATTTCAGCATATCCCATCTGCTGGGCCTGATAAGGGAAAGTTCATAATCTGAAGGCATTGTGAAACTGGTTATAGGGTACTTGTAGGAGCCAGGGGAGGGTGCCTGAGATTAGATTTTTAGGGTGCTTTATAAAAGAGCTAGCATGTAAAATAGGACAAATAATAATTTATTAGCTTGGTGGCACTTTCTTTGGAAGAGGAATTTAAAACCCTGACAGGAACCATAGGGGATGAGATAAGTTTACTATTAAGATGGCTCCTTAGAAGCTTAGTAAACTTGAGAGCCAGTGCTGAACCCCCGATACGACATGCTTCCTTAAGGAGACCAACGAGTCAGTTTGTGGCAATCAACTACATTATAATATAGGTATAGTATAACCCTCTGTCCTGGAAGGGCCAGTAACTTGCCTTAACAGGGATAGATTAATGTTCTGCATGTGATTTTTTCTTTACCACCCACAGAGCTCAGCCAGCACTACTATCGTGGGACTATGGGATGCCTGTTCACGGACATCGAATTCCATATCCCACACATGAAAATGTGGAGGATTAGTTTCATTGGCTCCACTGATTAGATCACATACCATACCATGCATGGAAGAGCTGTCATCACTGCATGCTGGAACATCCTGCCAAAGGCAAAGTTTCAGAAGTAATGCTCCGAAAGAATGAGGTGTCATCGTTCAGGATAAACTGTATATATCAAGCCAGAGACCTCTATACAGTGCACACAGTGCTGTGTCCCCAGTAAGAATACATGAGTTCAGAAACAAAGGAGTTTAAGCAGGAATAGCCCTACATACCAGCCCCAATAACTCTTGTGCTTCCTGTCCCACTACTCTACACTTGCAGGGTTGGAGGTCTTGGTCCCTAAAGGCAACTCACTTTGACAGGGGGCACAGCAAATTTCCCATTGAACTATAAGTGTCATTTGCTGTCAGGGCGCCAGAAAGTTTTTGTGTCCAGGAATCTGTAAGGAAGAGTCATCATCATGGCAGAGGTTGACAACTCTGACCAGGAGGAGGATAGAGGCCACTTTTATATAATGGGGCAGGAAGAAATATTTGTTATGTGATCTTTCGTTGCCTTCCGTTACTACCTTGCCCTATTGAAACCATGAATGAACAAGAACAGCAATGCAAGCAGAAAAAAGTATGATTACTGAGTGCTCACCACCCTCAAAAAGGAGGTTTCAGGTCACAGTAGTTACCCAGACCTCTTGAGGTAATAGGTGAAGTTACAAGAAATTTAGAATGGAAAGCGGAGACAGGCAAGGGTGAGTACCAGCTGTGGCCCTGCAGCCAACTATAATGATGAGACTCTAGTTCATCTCACTAACCTCCCGCTTTCACGCATCTCCTTGGGAAGAGAGTCCCACAAGAACTGTGGAGGGGCTGTCCTTGAGACCTTCATGGAGTGGTAGATCTGTACTACCCCAAGGTGGGCTTTGGTAGCTATGGAAATTTACTGCAGAGATTTCCTGCTGCAGGGAGCATAGCGGCATGATGGCCCCTGCTGCTGCTTCCTGAATCTACCACTGCATTTGTACCAACACTATGCTTTTAACTGGCTGCTCGTGGTTAATGACTGGGCATGGCAGGGAATCTAGGGCAGCCCCATTCTGGGACAACTCATATGGGTGACATATTAAATATTAAGAATAATTCATATATATATAAATATATACACACATACAAATACACATATATATATGAAAGAAAAAACTTAGTTTCTATTCTTCCTTTCATGGGTTTTAAATATTCAAAAACCCCAGATATTTCACAATTAAAAATAGGCAGAAGATGTAAATATGCAGTGATATAAGTAACCAATACATTAATGAAATATTTTGTTCTCTCATAATTGAAGGAATTTAAAAAGAATCTCCCATGATTAAAGAAATAATAGAAGCTACAAGACATATGTAATTTTCTTACCTTCCAGATTTCCCAAAATGGTTGAGTTTATCCAGCATCAGAGAGGATGTTGGGATGTTGGGTAAGCTCATATTATATTTTGGGGAGTATTAATTGTTGAAAATGTTGGGAAGGATGATTTCTATTATTTTTCAAAATTTTAAGTGATATTTCCTTTGATTCAACAATTCTGGCCAGTTGTTGACTCCTGGAATCCCAGTACTTTGGGAGGCCGAGGTAGGAGGATTGCTTGAGCCCAAGGGTTCAAGATCAGCTGGCAACATAGCGAGTTCCTTTCTATACAAAAAAATTTTAAAAGTTTGCTGGGTGTGGTGGTACCCTCTGGTAGCCCCAGCTCCTTGAGAAGCTAAGGTGAGAGGATTGCTTGAACCCAGAAAGTTGAGTCTGCAGTAAGCTGTGATCATGCCACTACATTTCAGCCTGGGTGACAGAGAGAGACTCTGTCTCTCAAAAAATAAAATAAAATTAAATAAATAAACAATCCTATGGCTAAGAAGTTTTCCAAGTTTCATAAGTACAAGGACATTGAACTACACCATTGGTTTTAATAGCATAAACTTTGCGGTTGCTAATACTGATTGTGTACTCTGTATCAAACACTGTTCTAAGCACTTTACATGCATTAGCTGATTTGATCTCCTCAAAAATCTTATGAGATAGGTAACTCATTAGTCACATTTTACAGATAAGAAAAGTTAGGCACAGAGAGGTTAAGTTACTTGTCCAGGATCTAGTTAGTGATGGAGATGGAATTGGACCCAGACAGTCTAGCTCTGCTGTCCATGCTCTTAACCACTATACATATTACTTCTTGGTAAGTTGTGGCAGATTCACAATTGCTTAGCCACAATTCTGAATTTCAATTCCAGTAACTGAAGATTGTTTTTATAACTCACTTCATAGAAACTCTGACCTAACTGAACTCATATGAAATCAGAACATGAAATCAATTGACATGAAGCTATTTATAGTTATCATTCACCCGATTTAGTGATATGTTAATTAACGATTCACTGCAGAAATGTTCATGTGCTCAATTATAGAATGATGTCCCATACCGTGCTGAGGATGTTCTATGATGTATGACATATAAACTCTCTATGGATGGACTAGACAGATACTTAGGAGATAAAATCAACAGTGATGGAAAATTGGGTGACGAGTGAGGGAGCAGGAGGCTCGAAGAGACTCCAGGGTTAATAACTTGCATTGAGCCATTCACTGAAATAGGAAACATTGCAATGGGAGGGATTGTGAGAAAATGTGAATTCAGTTTGATTTATCTCTGAGACATCAGCAGTTATATCAAGTAGGCAGTTAGAGTTATAGATGTGGAAGTCAAGGATAGTTCTCTGCTGGGAAACAAAATTTGTAATTCTGTAGTAGGATTTGTGAGATTCTGCTAAAATATCAAGTAAGACAGGGCTTGATTAAGCTACTTGTAGGGTATAGATAATGTTAGTAAAAACTATTTATGTGGGATGTTACTGACAGAATCCTGGACTAGGAAGTCAATGGTAAGGTGGAAATGAAGATAAAAAATACAGTTGATGCTTTAAATAAGTTTCGCTATTAAGGATGGAGAGAAAAAAGTGGTAGTTGCAGGAGGCTGTGAGGTTAGAGGGAAGATTACTGAGACTTGAGCATACTTAAGCACACAAGAGCCCGGGTGTGGTGGCTCACACATGTAATCTCAGCACTTTGAGAGACCAAGGTGGGCAGATCACTTGAGGTCAGGAGTTCCAGGCCAACCATGGTGAATCTCCGTCTCTACTAATAATACAAAAATTAGCTGGGCGTGGTGGCGGGCACTTGTAATCCCAACTACTCAGGAGGCTTAAGGAAGAGAATCACTTGAACCCAGGAGGCAGGCGCATAGGGGTGGGTTGCAGTGAGCTGAGATCACACCACTACTCTCCAGACTGGCTGACAGAGAGTGAGACTCTGTCTCAAAAAAAAAAAAAAAAAAGAAAAAGAACACAAGATGGCAAAGACATACTCAGCGTTCAGGTTTTGAATGAATAAATGTAGTAGAGTAGGCTCTAGAATGTTAATGGAGGGATAGGCCTTAGGAGGAGGAAATGGTATTCACTTCTTTTAGGAAGGAAGGAAGAGAGCCGAAATTTCATCATGTGGAAATGTTGGATGGGGTGGGTAGATCGATAAGGGAGTGGTTAATTATTTTTATGATCAGATTAGATTTATGTGCTGGGGTCATTAATGTTTTTGTAGTTGAAATACAACGATGGTTTTTCATATCATTAGTCATGGTTGGAGTCCATGTGGAAACGATGGCATATATTTTATTTTTATTAAGTGTAGTGTAGATTCTTATGTACACAGGTCTCAATGTTTTGAATCGAGAAGTTAAAAAGATTCCATCAGATAGCCTCAAGTTAGTGCCTCATCTTCTGGGCCACAGGTGTGGGGTACACTTGGAGGTTTCATGAGAGGAGAAAAGTTTTGAAATAACTCTTACCAATTGTGGCAGATCATTAAACAGATTAGCAGAATATTGCCATGCATTTTTGAGAGTCTGTTGAAATAAGAATTAATGGTTTATTTTGATATCAAGGTGCGGCACTTTCTGCAACAAGATTTTCTCCTAGTAAGGCTATTATGGCACAAAAGTATAAGTACCTGCTACAGAGAGGGCTGTTTCCCCCGAGAAGACCATCCCTGTTTAATCAAGGAAAATCAGCTGCTAAACTCAAAAAAGTACAGTTGCTCATTTCTAAATAATCATTGTAGCCAAAATACTAAAATGAAAGTTATAGAATGGAGATTAAACAGAGCTTGGGCTCGCGGGTCAAGTGGCCTTGGTTGGAATTCCAGCTCTGCATTTACTTAGTTGAATATCCTTCGACAAATTGGTTCACCTTCCCATGCCGCTACTGTTTCATCTGTAAATTGTGTTAATTAATGGAAAATAGAACACTGCTTGCACATAATAAGTGCTCAGAAGTGTGACACCCTGCTCAGGGCTTCATAAAGAGTAAGTCAAGGAACCAACAAACGGGACAGTCTGGCTTGAGTCTAGGTTCTTAAATATTATTCAGGGACTGTTCAGAAAGCCCAAATGTTAGCTGCAATTTTAAAAATTTAAGTATGACTTTTTAAAGTATGCTTTCATTTTTTGTTTGTTCATTCAAAATCAATAAAGAATAAGTACTTTATAAAACATTATCTTTCAAGACTGTCCATGGGTGATACAATGGATTGACATTTTTATAACAATAGGCTACATCTAGATTTCACTCAACATGGTAGCATTTAGATGTCAGTAAATGTGTTTGATACTATCTCTATTAGCACAAAACTAAGTCTCTTAGGAAAATACAATGGTCATTTGAATGGATAAAATTGGTAGATAATAGAAAAATTTGTGTTTTGTATCTTTCAAGAAAAAGTATTACCCAAATCGATTTTTAGGCTTTGAAACCAAATCTATAAAATAATCACATTTTCATTACAATATACTGGGGTTTTCTTGTTAGATGGATAACACAATATATCAGTCCGTATCTATATACCTAACTTTCTGTGGTATGTCTTAAAAATAAGAAAAAGAAGTTAATTGAAGAATTATGGAACAAAAAGCACAGATTTTCTTTTACTTCAATGAGTAGGGTCAAGTCAAAAGTGAAAAAAGTTAAAAGGAAAAATAAAAATGAATACCACAGTAAATAGGAAATATGCGAAAAAGTCCTTCTAGAATACAGTAAAGCTATCCAAAGAGATAAATGTCCTCTAAACATTTTTTTGTTTTATATGATAAAACAAAAGTTTAGGAAAGTTTAGAATTGAATCTTATGTAGTCAAATTTTAAAATTTCACAAATTTTGGGAACCATTTTCTGTTAAATCATATAAGCACAAATAATGATACAGTTTACACTGAAGTACTATTTTACATCTTTAAAAAATGAAGACTAAGTTTAAGTAATGGAATCACACACTTGTCTTCTGATTTCACTAAATCCTCTTTCCAATTCCCACAGCTTTGACATCATTAATAACCTTCTCATTTTTATTATTATAGCCTTCCTATTTCTCTTTTCATATTATTTTGGATTGTGCTTCTTTCTTTTTTACCCTTAAATGTGGCTTCCTCTGCGGATACTCTTTGGTCTTCTTTCAGTTTCTCTGCACATTTCCTCTAATGATTGTTACAGCTTGAATTCCATATGTGAAAATAAGTAATTCACAATCTAATAAGTAATTCACAATCTAAGCTGTTGGAACTTTAAAATATTTTGAGTCTTAATGGAATGTAATTATGAGACCTGAGTCACATAAACAAGCAACTATAATCTAGGCAGCTGTAACATTTGTTTTTCTGATTATATGTTAGCATTTTTACCTATATTGTTTTTATAAAATATTGTAAATGACTGAGGGATGCTGGGGAAGACTTCTTCCCTCTTACCTATTGATCTTAATTACAAATTGTCTTTTCTCTTTCCTCTCTCCCACAAAGACTTCATGAGTATCACATTATTTAAAAGGGAATGTTAAATATACTCTTTTAAATTAGAAAGAAAAGTAAAGCAATATATACGAAAAAAGAAGACAAACTGCAGCTAAATTGTTGTAACTCATAAACTAGCCTTGTATAGAAAATGTTATAATCCTACAAAATTTCATTGTTTTCTGCCTATATAAGTGGACCTTAACTTTTAGCTTTGGAGTACTGATCCTATTTACCTGAATGGCTATTCTTAGCTTTACACTTGAATAAACTCTTTTAATCTAGATTCTGATCCTTTCAATTATTTCGGGTTGGCACTGGTAAACTTGCAAAACCTTCTTAACAGTTCTAATTGTTCACAGGAGTGACATTCTATCACATTTGCTCTATTACATAGCCTATTCAAGGGAGTCATATCCCATCACCTTTTCCATGTTTTCATGGTTAGCTATAATTTTATGATGTACCTAGGTTCATAAATGAGCCTGTATTTTTCCTTTTTCTATCTCCTTTATCTGTTTTGTAATTTATAAAATCAATAGAAATCAAAAAAATATTTTGGATTTAACCAAAAACATAGGATCTTTATGATGAAAGTGAATATATAGAAAGACATTTCATGATCTTGGATGGATTACTTATTATTATATAAATATACATTCTTTTTTTTTTTTTTTTTGAGACGGAGTCTTGCTCTGTCGCCCAGGCTGGAGTGCAGTGGCTGGTGGCTGGATCTCAGCTCACTGCAACCTCCGTTTCCCGGGTTCACGCCATTCTCCTGCCTCAGCCTCCCGAGTAGCTGGGACCACAGGCGCCGGCCACCTCGCCCGGCTAATTTTTTGTATTTTTAGTAGAGACGGTGTTTCACCGTGTTAGCCAGGATGGTCTCGATCTACTGACCTCGTGATCTGCCCGTCTCGGCCTCCCAAAGTGCCGGGATTACAGGCTTGAGCCACCGCGCCCGGCCACATTTCTTTCAAAAAGGTTAATAGTTAATAGACAAATGGCAAAATGACAGAAGAGATTTGCAATCTTAGAACCTACTAAGGTTTTAAGATTTCTTAGTCCCTACTAAGGTTTTAAGATTTCTTAGTCATTAAAATATCTTGTCTTTTCAAAAAATTATTTAGTTTACCAAAGCTTTTAAAATGGAATTTTATTCTTTTACCATAAATGCATATTATTTTATCATTTTAAAATGATTAGTGCAAGATAGGTTGTATGAATGTATAATACCAGTGGAGAAAATAAACATTGTGTTTTAAACTGATAAGAAGAGGTACTACACTT
>NW_012114422.1:4230479-4366287 GCF_000951035.1 Colobus angolensis palliatus
GCCAGGATGGTCTCGATCTCCTGACCTCGTGATCCGCCCGTCTTGGCCTCCCAAAGTGCTGGGATTACAGGCTTGAGCCACCGCGCCCGGCCTCTACACTTGATCTTAGCCAAAAGGCTGAGATGCAATTAACATTGTGTTTTATAGAGTGTGGTTCAATAGCCATTCCCATTAGAACCTGAAGAATTGGTTAAAGCAGATTCCCAGTTCTACACCAGCCCTATGTAAATTCACTGTGATATTAGATAGTTTTCTCCCAAGCTGTAGGAAGTGAGGTTTGTTCTTTCTCCTAGCTATCACTGCAGTGAGTAAGATTAGTTTCTTCCTAGGAGACTCTATAGGGATGTACAATTTCTTACAAAGGTTGATTCTAAAATTTGTTCTGCAAAAATGTTTACCATTCTTTAGTTACTTGCAGTTATTTCCATGGTAGTTTAATTGTATTTTCTATGTAGAGGAGGTACAGTTGATTTTATGGAACTGTGTTTCCTTTGGACAGGTTGAACTATTTAATTTTCGTATGAGTAGATATATGTTTTAAAATCCGTAGTCTGACAAAATTGCTCTTTTTCTCATACTGTGCCCTATCCTAAATGATATTGCTGGTGAAAGGATGAGCAGGAAAGTAGATACAGTATAACGAGAAAAATGAAAACATTTGGGGGAATAAAGATGGCCATGTTCCCATAATGATGCTTTAAACCTTGGTGGTTCTGAGCGCCTACTGCTTAAGAATAGGTATCTCTTACCCATGTTCAAATTGGAAAATTTAAAGAGTTTTAGGATTAAAGAGAATAGCATTTTGTATATTGTCATAATCCTGCTACCATCTTGGTAGCTACTTCGCTGATAACATGTTAGGGTGATCAATGTTGATTTTCAAGTGATTAGGGAAGATTAGGGTATTCAAACTTTCTGTAAAGGGCCAGAAGATAAATAATTTAAATTTTATGGGTCATATGCTCTCTGTCACAACCACTCAACTCTGCCATTGTAGTGTGAAAATAGCCATAGACAATACACAAACAATGGGCATGGCTTTGTCCCAATAAAACTTTATAAGAACAGACAGTAGGTTTGGCCCAAAGCCATAGTTTCCACACCTCTGGTCCAGATATAAAGCACGTTGGCTCGTGTTTGGTTGTGGTATGTGTGTCAGGATTGGTTATCCTTCCATAAGGATCAAGAGTCTGGTGCTGAGTAGAGGGACTTGTGTTAGTAATGGAAAAATAAATGTCTTGGGATAGAGACTTATCCACACAAATAAAGTCAGGGTTAATTAAATGAAAATGTGTTTACAGTGACAAATTAATGCCCTTACAGCATTAAAGGAAGATAAACTAGTGTGTTTCTATTTCTATGGAGATTTTATGTAACACAATGGCCTTTTCACTATGCCATTTTATGTAATTACCATTAGCACAGAGGCCATTAATTCAATATAATCAAGGAATGTAAATGTCAGCTAACATTGTGCTATGTCCATCACTAAATATTTCTCTCCATTTTTCCATATTTTGTAATTGAGTTTTCTTGTCAGACTTTTCAACATTACTTTGAGATCTGACTGTTCCTGCCAAAATGAAATGAAATTATTAACAAGAAATTGTCAGCATTCATTCACATTAAAAATTCCTTTTAATATAATTTTTTCTGTTACCTTAAGCAGTAGAGGCTTTCATTTATCTCAAATGTACCCATGCTTGCTGTAGGTGAACAGAAGGAACATCACTTATTGATCTCAGTCAGAATTAACGAGCAATAGTTACTTGTGAGCCTGTGTTCTTTCGTCATCTTTCTTCTTCTCTTGCCCAGTGACCCAAACCACCATTATAATGGGCTTCCTTTGTACGTTTATCATGTCTTTACTGATTGGGCTGTATTTGAAAGTCAGGCACTTTGAGCTTGTAATGCTGACTTTCACATGTCAGCCACATGTATAGTGTTGTGTTTTTAAAACATGGCACTCTATTACTCTCCAGTTTCTCCACAAGTGAAATAAACTTGGAAAATACATTTTTATATAATATATGACACTAAAAAAGTAAACTAATTAAAAAATTACTTAACAGGGAAAATAAAAATTGCTAAAAGCACCATATTATTATTGAGTCCCAAGCCTGAAAGAATTTCCTAGAGGTCTCGGTTCATCTTCATAAGATCTATGTTTAAAACATGCCAGAAAAATGTGTGCTAATTTTATGAAATTTCTTGGAAAGCAGATTGGATTTCATCATGTCACTACTCTTTGAAGAGTAGTATACCCAAGATGCTACAGCACACTGACAGAAGCAAACAACTTATAGGCCATATGATTACTAATGCTTACATCCTCTACTTCACAGTCCTTACACATTTTTTCCCATTTATTTCACAATCTCTGTTTTCTCTTTTTTTCCATACCCACTTTCATCACTGGAGTTTCAGCACTTATTGTTACCTAGTTTACTGAATTTATCTTCTCATTAGTTGTCAAAATATCAGCCTTGACTTCTGTAATTCACCCTTCACACTATCATCAAAATGACTTTTCTTGCAAAAATGATCGTTACTTTCCTACTCAAAAGTCTTCAAAGATTTCTAATTGTTTACAGGAAGAAAATTTAGACTCATAGGCATCCTATTTTAGGCATACTGTCTTAGGAAAGCAGAGCTTAAGACCAAGATCTTCATGCACATGGTTTATTTGGGAAGTGATCCAGGGAGCAGGAACCTTTTGAGGAATCTTAAGTTCCCAAATTCTCAAATGTATTGAAGAACTCCCTGCTGGAGGCTAAAAAGGGAAGTATTTGTCCTTCAGTTCCTTTTCCTTCCTAGTGAAGGGGAGCTCTGTGGGTTTCAAGGGTCCTTCTCTTCTGGGTTGTACACACATAATTGGCACGTGTGATCCTACAGGTGTCTCTAGCATATTATCAGAGAATGTCCAGGACAGGAAGTAAGAAGTATGGCATATTGGAAGGCAACATCCTGTAAGAATGCTCCTGTCCAAAGTACGCATGGAAATGATTTCCACAGTAGTGGCTGGAGTTAGAGGTGGGGCTATTAGGATTTGAAGTAGTACCCAAGAATTGTCAAAATTATGTGGCATAAAAATGCTTCTTATGTTATGTGACTTGAATTTCTGTCCAGTCTGAAATTTCATCGTTCTTTTTCTATGTCCAGACCAAATGTATAGAGGCTACTAACTTGCTTATTAATTAATTTCTTCATTAAAAGTTTGTTGAGCGAGATTATGCATCAGGTAACCTTTTAGACATTGGGGATGCAGAGAAGTTTCCACGCCTCATGCAGGTTGTATTTGATTTGGGAGAGGCAAATAACAAACATGTAAAGATATGAATGTGATTATTTCAGTTGGTGGTAAGGGTGATAAAGATCATAAAGCAAGGCAATAAGATAAGTAGAGTAGAGGAAGGGCTGAGTGAAATCCTCTCCCTGGAAATTACATTTGACCTGCAGTTTAAAGGGTGAAAGTGAAAAACCTAAACAAGAATCTGGGGACAGTATACTGCAGGTGAAGATAATAAAAGTGTAAAATATCTAGAGCTGCAAATCAGTTTTGTGTGTTCTAAAGGGAGGGAGAAGTTTATATGGTTAAAGTCTAGTGAATAGAAGAGAGAGTGAAGAGAAGAAGGAATACAGGTAGGACCAGAATTTGTAGATCCCTTTAAGTCAAGGTAAAAAGTTTGGATTTTAGTAAAATCTCATTGAAATATCATTGAAGGGATTTAAGAAGAGAAGAAATATGACATGATTTGCATTTCATAAAAATGCTTCTGGCTACTGTAAGGATTTCCCTGGGACTTCAACCTCTCCTACCCTGTGCCATTGAAGATGCTGCATCTACAATATATATCACCATTTGAATGTGTTTTCCTTACAGAATGTAACTCTTCTTGAGGGAGGGCACCATGTCTTCATATTTTTGTAGACTGTGCCCCTCACATATTATAATTACTAAATACGTGATTGATAATAAATGTTGTAAGATGGATGAATGAATGCAGGTCTACAATGGTGTTTCAATAAGTGATACTAGAATAGGAGGACTACACAGCATACAGAGTAGTAGTTTTTCTGAACTATTATTCATTGCCCGAGTATTTTCTAATCCTCTACATCCAAGTCTTAAGATGACATCCCTATATTGTTTGCTTATGTTCGACTTGTGATTTACTCTGCCTTTCAGGTCGTTCCCTCCTCTTACACTGAATAGCTTAGATGTTTTTCACTGTGAAGTTAATTTTATTTCAGTAAGTACAAGAGAAGTAGTAGAGTATAGGTTTAAGAGTACAGAAATTGGAGTGAGGAAACAAGAATTTAAAGGGTGAATTAAAATATGAGTTTGAGACAGTGCAAGGAAGATCCAATGCTTTAAAAAGGCATTGGTGACTTGGAAAATCTTTTCAGAATGTAGAAATAGGACAACCTCGCAGGTGCTTGAGCTTTATAGTTAGATTTGCGATTCAATCATGAATGTACTATTCATTAGCTCAGTGACCTTGAGTAAGTCACTTAATCTTCATAAACCTCAATTTCTTCATGTATTTTATGTGAATAACAGTGTATACTCCATAGGATCCTTGTGAGGTTTAAGTAACCTAATCGTATATGAAATGCTTAGGACAATTTTGGACACATTTTATATTCTCTAGACTGGTAGTATTATTCTTAGTAACCAAAATATGCCTTAAAAGAGAATGACACAGTAATAGCCTTTTCCAACTGTAATGATTAAATCAATTATTGGTTGCTGATCTTTCCAGGAGGGTTGATTTGCAGGGTATTTTTGTTGAGGCACAGAGCTACAGTCCAAGCTCCTTTGATTTCTGTTTTGATTTCCAACCTAGGGTCAAAATAAATCAATTTGTGAATCTTGCAATGAATCCATTATCCTTAAGGAGGGAGCATTTGGAAGACCAATTATAAAATTAAAAAGAATCCAGAATATTGCTGAGTAGAACTATAATCCTATTTCTCTACGTAATTTTACATATGCAATTTTAGAATAATTCTACTTTCTTGGTTAAGAACAATTTTGGTTAGAAGTGATAGAAAATTCAACTCTAAGTGGCTAAACAGTAGTTTATTTTTCTCTCATATAAAAAAAAGTTGAATTGTTCATCAAAGTTGTTAATCAGTGTTTTGGTTTCCTTCCTTCTTGGATAAATGATAGAATAGTACAATTCTGTATAATAGATTTATGCTTTGTTCTTCCTTAAAGTTAGGTGTAGCTATAGTTGCTCTGGCCAATGGAATGTGAGCACATGTGGCATTTCTGGGCAGAGAAGCCTTGAGGAGTTAGTGTTTCTGCCAAGTCCCCTTCCCTCTGCCATGGTAATTGGTGATATATGACGTGACAGTCTAATGGAACACAGCCTTCATTGACCACTGGGGTTTTGAGGTTGTTGGTTACAGCAGCATATTCATCTGATAAATGGCCTCACTAATACAAACCATACAAGACACCAGCTTTATCATATCCTGTTTTATCATCTCTGTTTTCATTTTCATTCCTATCACATCATATTCTCAAGATGGCTGCAGCAACTCCAGGAATCATTTTAGTGTTTAAAGCAGGAAGAATTAGTAAAGAGGGGTGATACTAGGCACATTATTCATTTTACCAAGAATGCAAAAGATATGCTGGGAAGCTTTTAAGACCTCCCCTTACATCTGCTTGGCCAGGAGAACTGGGTTAAATGGCTGCCACTAGTTACAAGGGAAGTTGCAAAGTGGGCAAAGTACCATCCCAAAACAAACTGAGAAGACGTGGGGATGTGATATTGATCACGCTACTGACAGTGTACGCCACAAGGGCACAGTTACCATAGCAAGTGTTCCTTTTTCCAAATGAAGATGGAAACACTCCAGTAGGATCAACTCAAAATCCCCATTTCAAGTCAGCAATCAACTACAGAAAACCACTTTTGGAGTAATTCTCCCCACCACTATATCCCAATGCGTTGGTGTTATGAGCTAAACCCTGTTTCCCAAATTGTCATTGGATGGTTATATGGGCAATAGTTAAACAAAAAAATTGACTGAGGCAAGATATGTCAGTTCTGTTATTTCTTCTTATCTAAAAATCACCACATTTTGATACTTAAGAGAATTAGTTTGATCTGGTCATAATAGTCCTTCATAAAAAATGTTAAAGGGACTTATTTTTTGAAAACATACACAATTATGATTTCAGTTATTACCCAAATCATAATCATCTTTTGGAAACTTAAAATTGACTGGTAGTTTGTTCTGATGTCCTAGTATATATTAGAATTGCTGAGTTTTAATATCCAGTCTATAATACTTTCACTTTTTTCATATTTTCCATTTTTGGGAAATTTTATGTACTGCTCTTGTCCTTTTTTTAAAAAAAATGAAATGTCTTTAAAATGACATGCCCTTTTTTTAGGGAAGTTCCATTTTAAATTTGGACTTCTTGATGTTCATTATACAAAATCAATGTAGCTTTTTATATTTTAAAATTCTCTGTTGATGGTATAATGTGTTCAGCATATGTATGGGGGCGGTGGCTGAGAAGACAGGCATTTAAGCAACAGTTTGTCCTAAACTTGAGGGCTCCCTTTGATTTGGTTTAAAAATATAGTCACTAGTCATTTTTTCAGTTTCTTGAACAGCTTAATAATATAGATATGTACTAAGCCTGCTAATGTTTATAGCTCTGTTTTTTCCCTCTGAGGCTAACTTATAAGGCAAACACTCTCTTGATTTTGATACATGTGAAGTTGGGCTGAAACTGCTGTTTCTATGTTCTGCTTGACCATCAACATTATGATTTTGGAAGACATGTGTATGGTTCACTCTGTAGTAGCTTCCCTTTAACAAGGCATTCAACAGAGCCTTCGGTTTCCCTTTCCAGCTTTTCCTTTGGTCTACTGGTTTATCATAAAGAATTTGAAGGCATTGGTCACTTAGAAAATGTGACCCAAGACTAGGCCTACCAAGATCTTTCCAGAATAAAGCCTATGTGGTTTATGACCAGATCTCAGTCCTATGAATTTGTGAAACTCTTTGGAAAGTCATGTGATACTTTTTCATTTGGAATAAAATGTGTTAATTACATTTTAATTGAGATTAAAAGTAACAGAATGTCCTTTAAAAATACTTAAAGCTTTAAGACTCATTAAGTTACTTAATGCTATAAATAAGCTTAAGTTTATTAAAATGAAAGAAAAGGATTACAGAGTTTGTGAATGCAGGGAATTCACTTGCTCAGTGTACAGTAAAAAATTAACCTTGCCCAAGAATCATTCAGCCTTTAACTAGCTTTTGGGAGATAACCTTTAAGCCTTTGGAATGTCCTGCTTGATGAAAGTGTCTGTTTACCAGGGGGGCTTGGGCCATTCCAGGTACTTGATGATTTGTGGTAGAGAACTTGGGCCATGCAGTATTAACTTGATACTTGAGGGGCTGGAGACAGGTCAGCCAGGCAGGTGGTCAACGATGTTTATGTGGCCAAGCAGTAATAAAACTCTGAACACCAAGATTTGGGTGAGTTTCCCTGTTTGGCAGTACTCCATGCATGCTGTCACACAGTACTGTTAAGAGAAATCTTTGCTATCTGCATTGTAACCATAATAAGTCCATTGCTCAATACCCAGCAAGTCAATACAGTGAGACACAGGGTTGCATCAGAGAAAGGGGTTTAAAGTTTAATTGTAGACCTGCTGAATGAGGGGATGGGAAGAAATCTCAAATCCATCTCCCTGAAGAGTTTGGGACTAGAGGTGTTAAGGGTTTTGGAGTGGGCTGACATGTGGAGAGTACAGAGTGAAGTGATAGGGCAGAGAGCAGAAGAAACTGTATTCTTATGCTGATTCTGTTCTTCTGTGGGGGTCTTCAAACTGGTTGGTTTCACCTGTTTTGTTGGAATTTAGGATCTGAAAAACATCTTAAGCAATTCTTAAGCAAAAGCCTTATGATTCTAACGTCAGAAATCCTATCTATTGGAACGGTAGAGATGCAAATGTTATCTAGTGACTTTTGGTTACAAGGAAGTGGGTCAAAGTGCAGCCTGATTAATGCTTAATTTTACCTGTACTTCTGTCTAGAATTCTTGTTAGTGCTGTGAGGATGACTTCAGCATGACTTTACTGGGAAAGGACAAGTGGAAGCACCACTAAGCACCACACTTGGTCTCTCCTGAACCCTGCTCTAGGCAACTCTTCCCTTTGTTGATTTTAACCTGTATCCTTTCACTGTAATAAACTGTTGGTGAACATAATGACTTTCTGAGTTCTGTAATTCCTCCTAGTCAATCATTGAACCCAGGATAATCTTGGAGACCTTCTGAATTACATTTAGATTGTCATCCTTTACCAGAAATTTGCTTTAAGTCTAAAAATAGTTGCAAAGAATCCCCACCACTTTCTTCCACAGACTCAGTCCACCACCACATCTCTTTTGGTGGACTCAGAAATGCTGCAATTAGATGTGTTGGATGGTAGTTACACCTGCTTCACTGCACTCCCATGAGGGGAGGTAGTGGAAGGTTTCTGATGCAAGTGGTTCTTTACTTTATTACTAGTGAACATGACCCTCACATATTCTATCCTTCACTGACCCTGTGGTCAGCCTAGGAAGAATTGGGAAGGAGATTAAGAATGTTTTCATCTGGCTGGGCGCGGTGGCTCAGGCCTGTAATCCCAACACTTTGGGAGGCCAAGGCCGGTGGATCACGTGAGGTCAGGAGTTCAAGACCAGCCTGGTCAACATGGTGAGACCCCATCTCTACTAAAAATACAAAAAAAAATTACCCAGGCGTAGTGGTGTGTGCCCGTAGTTCCAGCTACTCAGAAGCCTGAGGCAGGAGAATCACTTGAACCCAGGAGGCCGAGGTTGCAGTGAGCCGAGATTGTGCCATTGCACTCCAGTCTGGGTAACAAGAGTGAAACTCTATCTCAAAAAAAAAAAAAAAAAAAAAAAGAGAAGATAAGATTTTCGTCCAGACATCCAGTTTCTTTCTTCCTCCCAACCTAACATCTCATTGCCTCAGCTTCTGTTTTCCTGAACTTAGGCTATATTCTCAAATTACTCTCAACTAAACCCTGCTAGTATAAGCTAAACATGGCTTAGAACACTCCTTTTTGGAGCCTTTTCTTTATGATTAGGGATACTGAACACTTTCTGAAGGAGAGGAAGTAGAGGAAGTATTTGGGGACAAACAGTTTTTCACAGTGGCCCCACTGGGCATGGGGAGATCAGAAAGGTGTCTTTTCTGATGTGACCCAGTATTACTGCAGAAAAGAGATGTTGAATTGATTTGAGAATAACTTCTCTTCACTTAGCCATTTGCAATGATCTCTTTCAGGCTTTTTGGTATTTCTCTACACATTCTTATGCCAGTAATAGCTCCATCTTCACTCAGATGAGAGGTCTAAAGCACTTTATAACATGTTCTTGAGTAGAAATTCTAGAACCTCTGGGACTCTCACCAGGAAACTCCTTGCTAAGCTTCTTGCACCACCTACTGTTAGGGTATTTGCTTTCCCCCAGGTTTTTACTTCTTTACCCAGCTCTCTGGAATTAACTTTTATTTTGATTCTTTCTTTAATTGATTGTATACTCAACCTGTATTCCCCATGGCTTTTGTCTTGACTTCATGTACGTCCCTGTAGCTCTCATTACACTTGTCTTATCACACATCTTCCCCTGTAGGATGAAAGAACTGTGTCTGCTATGTTCACACTTATGTTTCCAGTACCTAATACAGTTTCAAAAATATAGTAGTCACTCAATAACCATTTGTTGGATTGATGAATGAATGAGAGCTAGGCACATTCCACTTTCATGTCTGAACTGCCTCTAGGAATGTCAGTTTAAGTCAGAGACTTGGTACCTTTAGTTTCCTGACTTGAGCTTTTTGAGAATTTAGGGGTTATAATTAAAAAAGCTCTTTTTTGTAGCTTGATGAATAAGAACATCAACGAAAATTTTTTTCCAAACCAAAAGGCAGAAAACTATCAACAAATCCCATAGAATATTTCTTTAAAATCAATACTTAGGAAGATCAGAGATAAAATAATTGCTATATACAATACAAAATAAAAATCGGGCCACAGGAGGGCGGGATGGGAAACAGAGAAACTTCTTACAAGTTGTCATTCTTCAATTAAAGATTGCTTTCTATTTTGGTAGCGTCTCTGCTGAGAGCATTCCCACAGTTTTTAATAGCTCAGTCTCAGCTGTCAGGAACATTTGTGTTAATTTTTCCTGTTCAGTACACATAAGAATTTCTGTG
The DNA here is from genome assembly GCF_000951035.1 of Colobus angolensis palliatus. NCBI lineage: Eukaryota > Metazoa > Chordata > Mammalia > Primates > Cercopithecidae > Colobus > Colobus angolensis. The sequence continues at coordinate 4,240,744 of NW_012114422.1, forward strand.
CCTGTTGTTTGCAGATACCAAAGTCTGCTTCCTAATAATGTGACTGAATATGTCCATCAAATATAGCTGTAAAAATTCCCTTCTATTTCTTGAAAACCCTGGGATGTTATCAGATTTATCTGCTGGTATATCAAATCATATTAAAAATTAAATGTAACAATGTACCTATTTAGAGATATTTCTTTTGCTATATTGGTACACTCTGGTGAAAATGAAGAAAGGATACCATATGATTACATTTTTCGACCTTATTGTTATTAGTATCATTAAGAGGGCGATTTGCACATCATTTTGAAAACATTATACATGGAAAACAGGTACACTATGAATTAAACAAACATTACTACTGCAATTTTAGTGGATTCAAATATTTCCTGTTCTCAATAATCATTTGAATCTTCTCTGTATGGGGTATATTCATTTGCTTTAACTGCTATTAAACATTGCTGCTTCAATTAACAGTTTCATACAATTCCCGTTTTTCATTTCACAGCTTTGTAGCTCAGAAGTCCAGGTGTAGTGTGACTCAGCTGTTTCTCTGATCTGGGTTTTTCAAGGCCAAATTCAAGGTGTTGGCAAGGTGCATTCTTTTCTGGAGGCTCTAGGGATGAATCTCCTTTCAAGTTGTCTTGGATTGTTTGAAGTGTAATTGCATGGAGTTATAGGACTGAGGTCTCGATGTACTCATTGGCTGTTGCCTGGGGGTTCTCAGCTTCCAGAGGCTGCCTGCATTCCCTGGTTTGTGGTCTCCTTCCTCCATCTTTAACACTAGCAATGGAAATTTGATTCCTTTTATGCTTCTACCTCCCCTTCTGCATTGTCTCTATTCTGCTTTCCTCTTGTGTGGCTCTCTCTCCTGATTCTTGCTGGAGACATTTCTCAGCTTTAAAGGGCTCAATTGATATAGGGCACACCACGGTAATCCAGGAAATTTTCCTTATCCTAAGGTCCATAATCTTAATTATACCTGAAAAGTATGCCACAGTAATTAGTTAATGTTTAATTAGCTAGGTGTTGGAAATCTTGGAGGAACAGAAGTGGCAACTAAAGCCCAGTGTGCATGGACAGTAGATGTCAGTGTCACCACTGACCCCATGTGTGATAGTGTGTGAGTTAAATAACTGCAATAACTCCTGTGCACTAGGTCATGCTAGATTGTAGGCACTTTATACAGTGAGAACCTAATCCTTAAAACAACCCAGACACTTTGTGGATTATCATTTTAGTGATGAGAAACAGAGATATAAAGTCACTAAGTAACTTTCCCACAATTACACAATTTTCAAGTTGTAGAGCAACAATTTGAGTCCAGATTTGATTGACTTCATCTGCTTGTCTTGTGGATTTAAAAAACAGATGTATGCAGAGCACCCAGAAGAATGGTTGACATATATTTTATAACAGTTGAGTGGCAACTTGTGGGCTATTTTTTTCCAATTTTCATTTATTTTATTCTCATTATCTACTCTCCAGCCCTCCCTAGCCCGTATTTTCTCACTATTGGCCATTACTGCAAAATAAAAGGAAGTGCTATACTAATCAGCAAGAAGGAAAAAAAATTCTGGATATTAAGAACTTACTGTATGCCAAGTATAGTGCTAGATATTTTTCATTGTTTTCTCATTTATGTGCATCACATTTGAGGATGTCTATAAAATAATGAATGTGATAATGTTTTAAGAAGCTGGAGTGGTATGTGAAGAAGGAAATATTTATTCAGTGCCCTCCAAGTACTGTGCAAATAAATTAATGATTCTATCACTTAATCCTCCTAATCTTCATAAAAATTAATTTTTATTACTTCAATTTTAGAGATGCAAAAAGCAGATGAGATACTGAGAGGAAGCCACTTGATCAAGGATACAGCAATAAACTAATAAGGGCATTGATTGAATCTGTCAAATCTCAAACTCAATTTCAGAACCGAAACAAATAAAAGTTCCCTTAAAAGTAGGCTTTTTTTTTTTTTTTTTTTGAGACAGTCTCTCTGTCACCCAGGCCGGAGTGCAGTGGCACAATCTCAGCTCACTGCAACCTCTGCCTCCTGGGTTCAAGCGATTCTCCTACCTCAGCCTCCTGAATAGCTGTGCGCCACCGCACCTGACTAATTTTTACATTTTTGGTAAATATTGGCCAGGCTGGTCTCGAACTCCTGGCTTCAAATGATCTGCCTGCCTCAGCCTCCCAAAATGCTGGGAATACAGGCATGAGCCACCATGCCCAGCCAAAAGTAGGCATTTTGAACTCAAGTGATCAATACTGCCATTTGAAAATATTGTTTTAAAGTTTTTAAAAAACCACCTTCTTAAACTCTATTAAATTAACTAATTAATTCAACAGGCTTTTATTACATACATGCCTTCTATATGCCGGGTTCTGTAGAAGAAGGGATGCAATAATGAATGATGCTTCTCTGTCAGGGAGCTAACTGTTTTAGGAAGAGAAATGTAAACAAGTAATTAATATGCCTGAAAAATCCATGAGAGAATAAAGAGGAGAACTGTGCCTAAAATAGGAAAGACTTCACAGGATATCATGGAATTTGAGTTGAATTTTAAAGATGACTGGAAATTTCAGGGGTAGATGGAAGGAGTCTGCTAGGTAACAGGAAATGAATATACAAAGACATAAAGGCAAGAAAGTACACACTTTGCATATAATTTGTATGCAAGTATGTGTGTGTGTGAACTCACTGAAGTGTAAACATGGATGGATTTTCTTTTTCCAATAAATATTCTCAACTCTGCTCTGTCAAATATCCTTCCTGCTGAGTAGCTGGTATTGTTAATATCTCTGATCTAATTCCTCAAGTTTTCAAACTTTTTAGTTATTCAGAAGTCAGTCCCAATAACATTTCATCTCGTTAGTCAAGAATCAGCTCCAATAATATTTCAACTTGTAATTGATTCATAGTTTCCTCTTTCACTGCCCTTCCAGGGTAGTAAATAGTAATGTTAATGGCAGATGTCACTTTCCCTTCTTTCTTTCTATTTATCCCTGCAGCTTATCTTCTTCCTTCTAAAAAATCTTTGGGTTTTGAATGGCTTTGTTTTCTGCTCTATTCTTTTGGTTATATTCTTTTTTTTTTTTTTTCTTTTTTTAGAGAGACAGAGAGAGTTTCACTCTTGTTGCCCAGGCTGGATGGAGTGCAATGGTGCAATCTTGGCTCGCTGTAACCTCCACCTTCCGGGTTCAAGGGATTCTCCTGCCTCCGCCTCCCAAGTAGCTGGGATTACAGACGCCCAGCTAATTTTTTGTATTTAATAGAGATGGAGTTTCACCTGCTGATCAGGCTGGTCTCGAACTCCTGACCTCAAGTGATCCACTCTCCTCGGCCTCCCAAAGTGCTGGGATTACAAGCATGAACCACTGCGCCTGGCCTATTCATCTTTTAAGGTAAGAGTTATCCCAAGCAGATTCTGTAAATAATTGGTCCATTGAGTCATTATTGCTTGGTAGTAAAAACAAAACAAAAAAAAACAATAACAAGAAAACTGCTTTAAGAAGACTAGATTTCATATGTGCCTCATCAATTACCATTGAAGTAAACTGAATGTTATTTTGAGCTATGTTTGAGCTATGGTAGCATCATTTGTATAAATGTGTAAACTTCCATTATGACTACTTTGAATAAAAACACCAATTTGAATGTTTGCTAAAACATGAAGTTACATTAATCTATTGTACCCAACTCTTTTTCTTTCTTTCTCTCACTCCCTTTCTCTCTCTCTCCTTTCTCTCTCTCTCTTTCTTTCCCTTCCTTCCTCCCTCCCTCCCTCCTTTCTTTCTTGCTTTCTTTTTCCCTTTTTCTGGGCCAGCTTCCTGGACATGCAACTTGTGCAGTAATGTTCCTAATGAGGGTGGTATTGTAGGAAGATGGAGTTGTGTGTGGATAGGAAACCATATTTATTCAATGCCCTCCAAGCACTGGGCAAAAAAGTTAATGATTCTGTCATTTAATCCTTATGTTCATTAAAAATAATTTTTATTACTCTGCTCCCTTTTCCTTCCCTCTCGTGACTAGCGTTGTTCAATGTTCTGCTATCTCTGTCTTGAAATTCCTAATAATTTTACCTTTGACTTGTGTTTCTGAAACGAAATACCACGTGGCAATAGCGCATGCGCAGAGATGAGGCAGCAGCACGTAGATTCAGAAGGTCGGACCCAGAGACCATCTGGGCGGGTGGCTGGGCCCATATGCAGTTCTAGGCAGTCGGAAGAGGGGCGGTGGGGGACAGTATGGGGCTTAGAGCCAGCGGTTGGTTGGAAGTTGGGCCCAGAATGACAAAGGCCATAGCATGGTAGGCGCAGAAGCAGTGGCAGGCAGTGGAGGCTGTGGCAGAGGCAGTGGTAACAGCAGCGGCCACCGCTTGGGGAGTCAGTGAGGCCTTGCCCTTCAGTGCTGGGACTTAGGAGCGTGTCCCTGCTGTGGCTGCAGAATTATTAACTCTCTGGCCTCCAGGACAGTAGTTGCTGCTGCACAAGCAGTAAACTTTTCTGTATATTATTGCAAAATAAAAGAGTCCACATGGACACTGCCATAAAACGTATCAGTTATTAGAATTCCTGAGTGTAGTATCTCCGGTTTTTAAAAGTGCTGCAATGTTGTAAGGCAAATGTCTACAAGCTTACAAAGAGAAATGAAATCCAAAGATTGTTGCATTTAATGGAAAAGAACACTATTTTTATATGAAACTTCAAATCAACTATTTAAAAGAATGACAACTTTAATATCATTTTATTCTTGTTGCTGAAGAATGCATAGTGTTTTGAATTCTAGACAAATTATGAAACCATTTTTGTTTTCTTGTATGCTCCCAAAGTTGCAAAAGTCAGAGAAGATGTGAAAATGGTATATAATTACATTTAAAATTAAATTCAGACTTACATGAAATTGATTTGTATTATGAATTAATTTTTTTTATTAAAAAAGTTCCACAAGAGATGTTGGTGTAAAGGTACCAAATTTATATTTTATGTAATTTATTAGAAATTTAACCCAATTTGTCACATCCTATAAAATATTCAACAGCTCCAATAACAGTTGTATCAGCAGAAAGCTACATTTCAAATGTAAAAATACTAAAAAGTTACATGTAGTTTGAATTTGCCAAGTGACTGTTGTCGCTTTCAATTTTATTGATTGAAAGTGAAGTTGCTAAAACTCTAAATTTGAATGACCTACTACATTTCAGCACAAAATCTGAAATGCTCTAACGTATGAAAATTTTGAGTGTTAACCAGATGCTGAAAGAAAATGCTCATTGGAGCATTTCAGATTTGTATTTTCAGATTAGAGATGCTCGACGCATAAATATAATGTATCTATTCCAAAATCTGAAAAAAATCTGAAATCCAAAACACTTCTAGTCCTAACCATTTTGGATAAGAAATATTCAGCCTGGAAGGTGAATTTGCAGAAAAGCAAGTCAGAACACTTACATGCACAATCAAGATACTATACTAATAAAGTATTATTTGTTATGTTGCATACAATTATAATGCCAAATATATATATATATATATATTTACAATTTGTTGTTACATATGAATTACTATTACCCCTATTACATTTTAGAGGTAACATTTTTAAGGAAAAAAAATTATGTTTTAGTACCTTTAATTGTACTTTTCTTCTGCTTTTTGACCCAAGGACTTCGAATTTTCATTTTGCCTTGAGCCCTGCAAATGATGTGGCAGTTCCTGCTTTTCTTGACTAATTTTAAATCCCCTCTCCCCTCTTAGTCATTTTTATTTCTTTCCTGTCTTTGACGTTATTCCTTTTTAGATTTGGATTTTTAAGCCAGATAATAGGATGTTCTTTTCTATATATAATTTACCTGTAACTGAGGACAGCCTAGTAGGCAGTGGTGATGGCTCAAATCCTGAGCAGCTGGCTTGTGGTTATCACATCAGACTTTTAAAATTTTAAACTCAAATATACTTTTCAAGATACATATTACATAACAAAAAAATCAGAAAGAATAAGCATTTGTCAGATTACTTAAAAAACAAAAATGGGATATAAAAAGTAAAATATGTAAAGAAAAAATGAGTATAATTTCAGCTTTGGAAGGGTACTTAGGTCTTTAGATTAAGGTCTAATCCATTAATTTTACAAATGAGTAAATTACAGACTGTAGGGTTTAAATGATTTCTTCAAACCAACCAAATCAGTACTCCTTCCTTTTTTTTTTTTTTTAACAAAGCCTGGACTCTTATCGATTAGTAGTTAATGTGATTCTAAACTTTTTAATTTTATTAAATTAATGCATATACCTTATTTAATCTCTTCCTTAACAATCGAGGCCTTCCTCGCTTTTCTCCTCTGTTACTGGCGGCAGTAGTCTATGTAACTTTTGGGTTTTTCCTGGACATTCCTTTCCTTGTCTCTCAACTGGCCTTCTTATTCAAGGATCAAAACTCCTGATTTTTCTCTGCTGTTTCGCACTTTTCCACTTTACAAACTTCTAAGAATTTAAAAACTGTAAGCTATGCTAACTGATTAGCAAGAGTAGTTGTGACTGGCTTCAGCTCAGCTCAGAAAAACGTCTCACATAGTCGCTGTGTACCTTTTTCTATAAGCCTTTGTGTCTTTGTTTTTTCATTAGAACAATTAAGCTTGTAGACATCTGTTATTCTACATCATGAGTGTGACTCTTAGTATGTAAACATTTAAACTAAAATTTTAATTAACTTTTATATTATTAGAGTTTATATTACTACTTAAGAACAGGCTTGAATTAGATAACTAATTACCAATACCAACTCCACTATGTGTCAACAATATGATCTTTGGAAAGCTACTTTATTTTCTAAAATGGGACTAACATATCTATCTCATAAAATTTGAAGACCAAAAGATTATAAGACTATTGGTAAGTGTTAATTCTCTTTTCATCTCCCAACCTCCTTTTTTTTTTAAAAGGATAAATAATTTGATGACTCTAAGTTTACTAGGTATAAGACGAGTTAGGTTAGGGTTAGAGTAACTTTTGTGTTCCCATCTTGGCAATGAAGTTTATTTCAATAAAGCAGTTTAATTGACCTTTGATTAGTTTTACAACTTTTGACCGATAGTTTGCCTTTTTTTTTCTTTTCTTGAGACTGAGTCTTGCTTCTTCACCTAGGCTGGAGTAAAATGGCACAATCTCAGCTCACTGCAACCTCCACCTCCTGGGTTCAAGCAGTTCTCCTGCCTCAGCCTCCCAATTTTTGCCATGCCAGCACGTTCTGCCAATTTTTGTGTGTTTTGTAGAGACTGGGTTTCACCATGTTGGCCAGGCTGGTCTCAAACTCCTGATCTCAAGTGATCTGCCTGCCTCAGCATCCCAAAGTTCTGGGATTACAGGTGTGAGCCACCACGTGCGGCCAGTTGCCTTTTTAATAAATCTCTTTGATAAGAAAATAGAGTCAAAGAAAGACTCATTAGTTTTATAATTCATATCCTTGCTTCTCGGATAAAATAATGCAGCATTAATAATCATATTTTTAGATGTATTTGTGTTAATTTCAGCACTTTATTTTTTATCTGTTTTATTGGGATGTTTGTCTTGAAAACCATTTGGTTTTCCTTATATGTCTTTATATCTGGTAATGCTAACATGATTCAGTATCCTTCATTTTCAGTTTTTAAAATAGCTGCTTTTGCTTGATTAATTTGTATACAAGAAATTTCATAATCTTCTTATCTGGCTTCAGTAACAGTCTTCTGTTATTTTTATTGGAATTTAGTTAAATGTATAGCTTATTTTAAGGAAAATTAACATCTTTATAATATTAAATGTTTTTATCCTGTAAAATGGCTTGCCTTTCTCTCTGTTCAAAGCTTCTTTTGTATTTTTCAGTGAGTTGGATTTTTTTTTAATAAATTTTGGAAATTTTTGGCCAACTTTATTGTAGGAATTTAATATTTTGAGTTGTCATTATAAATTGCATCTTTGCTCCTGTAACAGCCTCTTATTGGTTGCGTTATTAGTTCTTATTTATGGAAGCTTAAGAAAGATCTTGAGCCCAACACCTTATGATCTGTGGAAAAATATTAATTACTAAAGAAAAATGATAGACAATCTCAAAACAAAACAGATGTCAAAAAATCATCCTTTACTATGTGCCCTAAATTGTCATTTGTTTTTTTCAAGAAACTGGAATAAATTCCCCGTAGAAAACTTACTCTGTACTCCCTTGTTCTAACCACATTTGCTCTGAGGCATATTCCTCAGGTGACTCAAATGATGGGTTTCTGACATGCTTCATCACCTGCTCTCAAGCTAACATGAACATTTGTTTTCTAGTTCAATTTTTCAGACACTAGAGTCAGATAGAAGAAAAAAATACTGCATGACTAATTTACACTTAGGGTAGAATGTTTATTTTATGCTGCTCAAAGCAAATTTACCTCTTAAATGTTCTGTTCTCATCCACAAGAGTATTGGATTTTAAAAATAGATCTTAAAGAATAACACAAGGCCAATAAAGTCAAATAGTTTAGATTTTGATCAAGTTTTATTTGATAGATTATTTTTCTGAGCTAAGTTACTAAAAGAAGTCTCCTATATGGGGCTGCATGTTACTGAAAGGGCCTGGGTAAAGCCTTTGAGAAGCTCTATCAAGTCAAAAAAGAAGCAACTAGCAAAATATGGGACACATTCTCATTTTTTACTTTTATATGAGCATGTGTGGAAAAGTATGTTTGAGGCTGGGAGCTGTGGCTCAGGCCTGTAATCCTAGCACTTTGGGAGGCCGAGGAGGGCAGATCATGAGGTCAGGAGTTCAAGACCAGCCTGACCAATATGTTGAAACTCCTTCTCTACTAAAAATACAAAAATTAGCCAGGCACGGTGGCACGCACCTGTAATCCTAGCTACTCAGGAGGCTGAGGCAGGAGAATCACTTGAACCCGGAAGGCGGAGGGTTACAGTGAGCTGAGATCATGCCACTGCATTCCAGTCTGGGCGACAGAACAAGACTCTGTCTCAAAAAAAGAAAAAAAAAAAAGAAAGGAAAAGCATGTATGAATATGATAAGATGCCTTTTAATATACATATGGAGCCCCATGGTCTAAAATAAATGTGGATATAGGTGCATACAGAACAAATGACCACAAAGGCCCGAGTCACAAAGTAAATAGTATCAGCGTTTTGCCCAATATGAAATTCCTACCCAACATAGACTACTAAAACAAAGTTTCTTCTTTTTCTTCTATTTTTAATAGAAATTTATGGAATGAGATAGGTGAAATAAGGAAGATATTACAAAGAATATAATTGTAAAATAGAAACATCACATTGAGAATTTGCTGTTTCATGGAAGTTTCATTATGAGTTATCTATTAAGTCTTTATCAATTTGGATACATTTGTGAATTATAGAAAATTATTATACAGCAAATTACATCAGAATAATGGTTATTACAGTTTGTGCAAAAATCAGATCCAAAATACAGCTACCTTTATGTATATTATGCTAAGCATTCTATGGGCTGTTGTGGACCCATTAAAGTGCTTAATACTATATCTCAGATGATGGAGGGAGAGCCTCAGAATGATTAATTGAGGTAAACCAAGGCATAGAAGCGAGACAAAGAGCTCAAATTATAACATTTTGATTCTTGTTTTATGTTAACAAGTAGTGATTTTTTCAACTCCTTTATTAAATAATTCTTTTGTCACATTCATTCTCTGTATAAATGTTAATATAACTGTTAGCACTTAAAATATGATACTGGTTATTATTTGACTGACATACAATATCAGTATCATTATCTTAAAGGGAAATATGCATCTGGACATTTAATTAAATATAAAATAATTTAATCATACTAAATTTTTCACAATGTAGAGCAGCTGCCTTTGTAACTAAAGAAATTACAAGTGACATTTCTCCTTTTGCATCTCTCATTATACATGAAATCTATTATTACTTCCAGATGTAAGTGTTATTAGATAAATAATTTGAAGCTAAAATTTTTTTTGCAGTATTCTTATTTCAAAAGTGAAGTGTTAAAATTAACTTAGCATCTGTATATTGGTCATAATATTTTCTATTAAGGCTTTTTTATTACTCATTGTGGAAAAATTCTAATCAAATTTATCTGTAAGACTATAGGCAATGACTGAAAGCCATGTCAATTATAATAGGACTGAAAATTTCAACATGGTTTTGCATTATATTATTCTGTACAAAAACAAAATAAGGTTTCTTATTTAAAATTCTCTGTAGGTAAGAAACTAAAATTTTGCCTATTTGCTGAAGATATGTTTCCTTTCTGGAAGGGTGCACTAAGAGTGTATCAAAGTTGATTCAGTAATGTTTGGATGAGGTCCACTTGAGTTACTGATGCTTGAAGTAAAATTTCAAATTAATTAAGTGGTGATAAAGTTAGGATAAGCAAAATTTGAAATTCATAACCAGAATAGAAATAGTATCATCCCTCCACACTATGGAAGAGATGGGTATACAATTTTCTTTTCCCTTTTGTCTGCAGGACAAGTAGATGTTTTTTTTTCTTAATGTGGACACACCAAGGGAATTTGATGATATTTACATAAAATCTGAGCAGCTAGTTGAACTATAAAAAGCAAAGTACTGTTGTTATAACTATACAGTGGCAATTAACAAGACAGATATTTTCACCACAGAGCCAATATTAAAGCAAGATCCTTTCAATGGATCAAATAGGCTATGTTTTGGAAATACGACACCTCTAAAAGGTCATTAACTCATAGAATTGAGATTTACTTTGGCATTGTGTGGTTGAATATCTATAAGGGGCTATAACTGAAAATGAAAAGACAATCACTTTCATAGTTCAAATACACTTTTATCCCTGTATTTCCTAAACATAGCTGTAATGTGTGTATCAAGATGAGGGAGAGAAAAATGAAGAGGACATTAAGAATGAATTAGTGGCCAAATGGATGCATGAGGAATGCTCAGGATCTCCATGTGCAGTTAAGAAATAGTTGAGTGGAAGAATAATAAAGGGAGAGGTGAGAATGTATTTAAGAGAAGGGTGTGTTATTTAAATATTTAAATAGGCTAGGAGAAAAAAGCTGTATTCAAAAGCAAACCAAAATTGTGGTAAACAACAACAGCAACAATAACAACTAAACAATCATGTTAATTAAATCAGAATTTTATAGATTTGACCTCTTGAATGTTTCTGGAGCCTTTGCCTTCTGCCCTAGCCTCACTCCACTAGCCTGGTCTTTTATAAACCTTTCCATTTCTCTTCTTGAAGCCAGTTTTTTCCCTTGCTGATCCAATTTCCACACTCATACCAGAGCTGTTAATTTAAAATACAAACCTGACTCATTTCACCTGCTACTTCAGAGCCTTCTATAGTTTCCTATGGTCCTATAACAGAAATTGAGACATTTACCACTGAACCCTGGATTCCTTTCTGTTTCATTTATCTTTAAACTTCCCATTATGTCTCCCCTGTTGCAGGCACACCACACCAATTGACATGACCTTTTAATTTACTGGTCATGTACTTGAAGTGCTTTCCTCTTCTTTTGCTGCCTTTGGAAGTTTCACCAATCCTTTGAGACCTTGCTCACTATTCTCCGTATTCTCTAAGAAGAGCCAGTAACCTTCTCTTCAATGTTGTTATGACATTCTGTTAATGCCCCTGCAGCTCACTAATTATATTATATGGTAATTATTTTTTTATGTGTCTCTTTGACCTACAAGATGATGACTTAAATGCAGAGGAATATCTTCGCCCTTCCTCCACCTCTGCAGTGGCTACCCCTGTGCTGTCAGTTGATAAAGATTCAGCAGCTCGAGGCTTAAAAGAGAGATTTCAATGTATCCTACCAGGTGCTTCAGAAATGATACTCAGGGGATCAAGATGAAACCTGTAGGAGCTAACCAAACCAAAGGATAGGAAGAGTTTAAACTTAATTGATAAGCATCATTAGAACCATTTAAGTTAGGTGGAACCAAACAAATTGATCTATGATAAATTTTTTGGTGTTTCTAAAAAACTTTCTTACATTGCCAACTTTTTTTCTTCACTTTTTATTTCTTGCTGAGAATATTCAGACTGCTTAAAAAATTACTGCATTCAAAATGAATAAAATAGCAGTTTTTTACATTCATATCTCAAAATAACTTCACAGATGGTCTTCAAACTTTCCAAGAAAATAAACTTTGGAAAGAAATCAAACACGAGGTTTTTCAACCTAAAAATACACCCCTTAACTCCAGCAAAGTTATAGATATGAGGTAACTAGATATAATTTCACTTTGATTAATTAGTACTTTCGTTGTTACCAATATTGTCGTTTACCAGAGAAAGATATTGAATTGATATATATTTTAAATACACTTGAGTAGTAACAATTATTTACATATGTTCAAGATTTAAACTTTTATTTAATGATTATCGTTAAAACATCATTATCACCATCATCATCATGTCATTGTTAACAATACTCTCAATTAGTTACTATTTTCCAGCTGCTTTACTAAGCATATTTTTTACATAGTTTTCCTCATTTAATATTTAGATGTCTATAAAGGTAGTGTGCAGATACTGAAGGGGACTCAATATCTATTCCAATTTCCTTCTTTTTGATCCTTATACATTATGGTGGTTACAAAGTGAAACATTCAAACTCATAATCTGTCCTGGAGCTAGGTTTGTGAATGTGACACAATTCTGACCAATGAGTTACAGGTGGAAATCACTGGGAGAGAATCTTTTCCCAAAGCCTTTCACGAGACGATTTTTGCCCTTTGCCCTTCCTAATGTTTGCCTAAAACCTGACCTGATGCCTGAACATTCAGCAGACACTTTGAAAACGTGAGGAACAATGGATGCTAAGAATAGAGATGCAAAAAGAATCACTTGGGGCATTAAATAGCTATTTGGAAATAGCTTCATCCAAAAGCAACCTCTTTCATGGTAAACAACAAAAATATTAAGCAACTATGCTAATTTAAGCAGAATACTGCAGCTTTGATCTCTTGAAAAATTCTCAAACCTTTGCCCTCCCCTCCATCTTTGCCACCTGGCCATTTATAAACCTTTCAATTTCTCTTCTTGAAGCCCCAATTTCTTCCCCTTCTTGATGACCTAATTATCAACTATAACTTCACTTTTTGTTTCTCTACCTCAGTATTTTTAGTTATGTGAGAAAAATAAAGCCCATGTTTAGTTAGACTGCTGTGACTGGGACTTTCTTAGGCAATTAAATACAAAACTAATTCAGGTTGATTCTGCTATCTCTGTTCTATAGATGATGAAGTGGAGGATCAGAGAGGTTTTGCAACTTGCTCAAAGTTGCATAGGCTATAAGCATGTTTTGTAATATTCAGATTCACCCTATCAGAATCCAAAGCTAATATTTACATTATGCAATTAAAATTTTTTCCTATTAGGTGGAACCTTTTAGGACTGTCAATGGCAATTTCATATGATTCATCCTAATTGGTTAATATAATAATAACACGTAATTATAGAGTAATATTAAAATTAAGAGTAATATAATAATAACACATACACATAAGAATTCTAATATTGCATCTTTATGCTTCTTGGTCAATCCATAAAATTTAGATTTAATTAATTCAGTTGGTGAATATGGAAATTCTGTAATTACTAGATAGATGAAATTACTATTTCCAAAGCTAATAATTTTGGAGCACTCAGCAAGTGCTCCAAAATGTTCATTGAATAAATAATATTTTGAATTGTTTAACATCATTTGCAGGTGACTTTTGCTTTGAACAAACATTTTGAAAGAAGAAAATTATTACAGTTACTGGTCTGATGCTCAGTTATGTTATTCTTTGGAAACAAATTACTGGTTTTACCATGGGTATTCTCTCTCACTTGGTCTGATAAACTCTTATTCTTATTTTAAAACATGGCTCAGATCATCCACATTGTAAAGACTTCATAATATCTTCCTTGGTATTATAATACCGGTTTACCTTGTACATAGCTTATTGCATTAATTACAATCTTTTATGTTTATTTTTCTTATTAATTTATGAGCTTTCTAAAGAAAATAATCTTATATTTATCTTTATATCCCAAGGACTTGATGGCACTTGAAAATGTTCAATGAATGAAATGTATTTTTCTGATTCAAAACTATTTAATATAAATTGTACATTTTATAACTAGATAGATTTATAGATTTATCTGAAAGATAAATTTATCTGATAGATTTGTCTGAGAACTTATGCTTTAAACTTTCCAAATGAAACTCATGACTTAATTATTGGGGAATATAGGTAAGGTACTCACTGGAAAGAAAATATAGTAAGTTAAAGTTAAATTTTGAAGAAATATTTGAATGTGTGGAGATATATAAAATAATTCAAAGAGGAAGAAATGGAGAAGTGGGCGGTAGCAGATGTCTGTGGCTATAATGGACATCCAGACAAAGTCCCTCTGTGATTTCAATGACATTTCATCATTGTTGTGTGAAAGCAATGAGATTTATATAAAAGACAGCTGAAGGCTGGTGCACGAGCATGAATAAAGGGAAGAGCGTGATGGTTGTGAATGTGGTTAAGTTTTGATGTGCTTTAAAAAGTTCTGCTTTGTTGCAACATTTTTTAATATGAAGTCATCGTTGTTAGAATTAGGATATAAGTCTAACATTATATAACTCTTTATATGACAGAAATATAAGATTTGTGGTGTTGGGTGAGGCAGTCCACCATGGGCCCTGATCATTTCTAAATGGTTTTGCTGAGTACCGCAGATCTCAAGGCTTATCCATCTCCTAATACCAAACCATCCTTGCAGCTGGTCACATAGTTCGTTGAGGTAGCTACAGCATAGCTTCTGCATGACTGGTTGTTCCTTGAGGGTAGGCTATTGTTTTGTATGCTGATTGCTACAGTGTTTGTCAGTCATTCACAAGGTGTTAGGGCCCTTGGCTTCTTTCCCATGATGCAACCCACTGTGTGCTAGTGTCGTCTAGCCTTTCACATTACCTTTTGGGAACTTGGGTAAAGATGCTGATGTTCATGCTGCCTGCTATGCTGTGAGTAATAAAGACCTTTTCCTTGATGCGGGAATCTATTGCCTTCTCTCTGGATCCATGACACTGTGGCAAGCTAAATTGTTAGACTGCAAATCGAGTAAAATTTCTGACTCTTCCCAGTTTTTGAAAATGGATGTTTCTTTCATAAAATCCATGGTTATTGGATAAATGAAATTTTATATCAGATTGAGTGGTATACAAGAGATCATCTGAACATAAATACTGGCCTAGAAAAATAAAAACGAACATGGAAAATATTGGAACATCTTGAGTTAAAGTGACTCTCATATTCTGATCAGTTCGTAAATTTATTTTTTTCCACACTTAATGAACATATTTTTATATTTATGTTAAGTAGACTTTTGGGTTGAGTAGGTTATTTAAAGCACTGAATTTCAAGATACTCTTGCTAGGTATAATGGGTAAAAGGCATAGCTGATACCAGAGAAAGACTGAATGCTTACTGGCACTTTCAGGAAATTTCACTCATGCATACGTAAAAGTTAGTAAAGAGTTCTATTGAAAAAGCAACATTGGGTTGACGAATGGCAAGTGAGTAATGCAATGAAAGTAAAACGTTTTTATCAATAGTTGGAGACATGGTTATACATATAAAATAGACAGTCAATAGTTCTGTTAACACTGTATTCCAGGGCAGTCAAGTGAATAATGAAATAGCAGTAAGATACTGTTTTAGACACAGGGAGACATGGTTAGTTGCAGAAGTAATTGTATTGTAATTATTGCTGACTTTTGAGTTTTAAATAATCCTTTCATATGCTGCATCAAATGTTCTAGTATTAAAAAATCATGGAAAAATAAGCACACAATATTGGAACCTGCTGACAAAAAAAAACCCAAAAAGAGCGAAAAAGAATGGGAATTGCGAATTGGTAAGCAAGAGAAACACAAAAGAGTTAATGATTTAAGCCTGCTAGCATACTTGAAAAAAGATGCCATAAAGATGTATTCATTAATTCAGAAACTTTCACAACTATGAGAGGAGAGATTCTAAAGTGGGCAGACCTGCATAGAAATACTTAACAATCTAAAAGCAATAACTATCTAGGGAGGTAGAATTTTAATTGAATGCCTAGAGGCAATCTAAAATTATGTAAAATAATCTAAATTTAAAAAAGAAATAATCAGTTACAATTACAAATGTAATTATAGAGAATCAGATTGAATTTCTATAGTGATATAATTAAATGAATGGTGTGTCCTTTGGTCTCTGGTTCATTTGTTCAATAATTGAGCTGCTCCAACATACTACCCACTGTTCCTGTTCTTTAGGCGTTCATATTTTAGTGAGGAAGAGACCATGTAAACAACTGCCTCCAATATGTCAGATTTAATTAACTACTTTAATAAAAGCACAAAGTTGCTTTGAGACTAATTTCTGACTAAAGCAATCACAGAGGACTTCATGGAATAAGTAATATTAATGCTAACACTTGAGAAGTCAATAGAAATTTCAGAGACAAAGGAATTGGAAAGGGCATGAACCTAGGCATGAAGGTGTGAATGAACTGAGAATGTCTGGGAAGGTTTAGTAGTCTGGAATGTCAGCAGAGTCTTGGATTTTGTTTTGTTAGCCAATTTTAAAATCGCTTTTATTTCCCTTAAGAGGTCAGCATGAAGTTTCAGTTATGCGAGATTAATATGTTCTAGAGAGATGCTATACAACATAATGCCTATAGGTAATAACACCATATTATATAGGTAAAAATTTGCTGAAAGAATAGATATCTGTCCTCTTCTGTCATTGATATAAATTTTTTATCATCTTTGCTTACCTTCTATATCTGTCCCTTTCTCAAACCTTTCCTTCCTTCTTCATTTCTTTTTAAAAACATTTCCTGTTTTCAGTTGCTTAATTTTCCTAAATCATTGTCCATTGTGTTTATTCACTCTTATGTTTCTTTTAATTCCATTTATAAAATAAGCTTTTTTTTCTCATTATTCTACTTCTGTCACTCCTGTTTTCAAATCTTCCTTTTCTATAATTACTGCATTTCTGTTTTTATAATTCTGATTTTTGTTGTTCTTTATAGCTCATAACATTTAAAAATTGTTTTCAGCTTATTTTGAAATATTAGGTTGTTTTTTCTGTCTCGTTTTGTGGGCATGTGCTTTGGAAATTCTTTTAGTATAGAGAAGTTATTCTATTCCTTATCTCTCTCTCTCTCTCTCTCTCTCTCTCTCTTTCTCGCTCACTCTTTTTCAGCATCCAAAAATCTTTTAAATAAGCTGTTAGGACCAAGGTTAGTTTTCTGGCCCTTGGAGCAGACAAAGGGTTTGCTGTGGTGGCGCAGGGCTGCTGGGATCTTGCAGAAATATCTTTATACCTCTAGGCCCTTGCAAGGATCAGAGAACAAGATGGTGCCACGGCCAGTCAGGGAGTCTAGGGCCAGCTGTTCCAAGGTGAAGATCTTGTCTGTGGCCTTGAGGATGTGGTTGTGGCCTGGATGCTGACATGCAGCAATGTATTCATCCTCAGTTTGGGCACCTCCTTGAATGTGCACGTCATCTGTTATGGTTCCCACAACCACATTCGGTTTATTTTCCTGGTGAGGAAGCTTTATCTTTTGGATCATCTGGGAAAGGGACAAGGGTGGCCAGTTGGTATGAATCATAAACGACCTCTGCAGCACAACCTGGTTGAAGGTGGAGTTGTGCAGAACCTGTGAAGCTGAACCAACAGCCTTAAGTGGATGTCCTGGCTCTTGGGCTCCTTGCACTGAACCTTTCTGTGCTTGTTGTGGGGGATGTCAACTCCCACAATGGCACTTTATGCTAGACCATGTCTGGAAAACTTTATCTTTTTAAAAAAAATAATCATTTCAAGTGGAATCTGATTATGTACTCTTTTTTTTTTTAAATATTTTAAAAAGTGAGATGCATCTTTCTGTTCTTTTAGAAGAGTGGGGTTACCAGCAAACCGTTTTTAGCCCCCATGCACTAGAACTTCCCCTTCTGTCATTTTCTCCAAGTGATTAAAAATGCTCCCCTTTCTGCTTCCCTTCTCCAATTTTATCTAACTCTTCTTTCCTTTGTCTCTGTAATTTGAATTCTGCTTTCAGGAATTTCTTCCTCAGGGCTTTGTTTTTGAAAAGTATTTGTTTGCTATTTTCAAGAGTTCCTTTAGCCCAGACTGTTCCGGCACCATCAGATAGCACCAAGATTTGTTTGTTTGTTTTTGGCAGAGCGAGTGTTCTTTGTGGGTTTCTTCCTTCCTTCCTTTCTTTCTTTCACTCTTGTATCGGATCTTCCAAAACCTCCTCCTAGCTTTGGTTGCCATTCCAGTGAGGATGTACTGCTTCTTGAGTATTCTTCTATTACAGGTTCGTTAAACATTTTTACTGGCCGTCTGCTTTCTCTTTATGTCTATACTCTGCCCTTCATCCCACCACAACATTGCTGATGTCATGCTATCATGATTTTATAGTTGTTAGATGCTGGTGAAACCTTGCCGTCTAGTTTTCTTGTAGATGTTGTATATGATCCTTCTATTTTGCTATCCTAGTTACTCCGTCTGGGACATGCCTTTCTCTTGTGGCCAAAGTCAGGAAAAAGAGATGCCAATCCAACTATGCAATGAATTACACCTGCTAGTCCATTGACTAGGCTATTGTATGGTGAAACCCAACTTCACAGAGGCAAGGGAGGACACCTTTCCTTATCATGGGGCAAGGAAATATTCATATTTGTGAACAATAATACAAACTACCACAGTTCTTATATGTATTCTGTTAAATTCTTGGTTCTATGCTCCCCTGAAAGAGGGTTGAGCACCTATTATTGCAGTAACCACATGGAAAGGGAAGAGAGAAAGAGAAAAGCAGCTTTAATCCATTCAAAAGGATAAGGTGCAAAAAATTCGAAAAACCGAGCCATTTGAGATGAGGAATTTTAATTTCTTCACACAGTATTCAATTCTAGGAATAGACTAAGGTGAAACAAATTAATGTGAACATGCTTCCCATTGCAAAGATTTAGAAATACAAAAATACTTTACGTGTACATGATTTATTAGGGAAGAAATGTAGCTCCTTGGCATTAGACAAGAATTGGGAGTTGAAAGCCAATGTGGTAGACTTAAGAAGGTGATACTGGGGCATCCCAGTACCTTTACAGAATCGAGAAAAAGGCCATTTGTGTTAAGGGGCTTGGGAGTTTAACATTCACAAAAAAGCAGATAAAAAGGCCTCAGCCCATCATGAGAGACAGTTAGAATTAGGACACTTAATATATGTACCCTAAGAAGCTGGCTCAGCTCTGTTTGGAGAAGAGAACTGTGAAAACTTCCATCCACCACTACGTAGAGCATGAACCTTATTTCTTCTGATACCTTAGATGAGAAAAAAATGTCTTCTGTAAGCAATACAAACTCCAAGCTAGCAATGAGCAAGGGATTATATCTGAATTTACAATACACAAGTTGCAAATAAATCTCTAAACTGAAACTTTAACATAAAACTGATCCAAGCTTGGTGACATCCCTGGGGCCCAAAGCAGTAAGAAACAAACAGTGAACCTCTCAAGAAAGACATTTCTGGAAATAAAGCGATGTAGAATTCTTATTAGGAGGAACAATCCCTTGCAGAAGTTCTCTCTGTCTCTCTCCTGCCTCCCTCTGTCACACACACACACGCACACACACACACACACACACACACGACCATACAATGATATAACTTAACTTGAATGTAGCCTGCAGACATAACAAGGGGGGTAATTCTCTTAAGAACTTGAGATAATAGATAAACTGAAAGAGAAGATTTTAAAAACTAAAACCATAGTTGTCCCTTACCTAACAGAATAGTCTGAAAATACTGAAAACCAGGTATTCTGCCAAAAAGAGAGAAAGAAAACTAGAAACTGATTTTCCTATTATTTAAAATGGAAAAAATAATAATGTATAATGTATTGCATGTTATTCCCAACCACCCAATTTCCTAAGATGTAGCTAAGATACTGTAAAACGTATGCATACGAGTTAAGAAAAACTACTATGTATGTTAGCATGTAAAATGCTTAAAACATTGCTTCTTGATTGCAAAACAATGTCATCTTTAATACTGTCCTATATACAGTAAATGGATGGTTTGCATGCTGTACTGTAAACACTGTGTTTGCATTATGGCGCAACAAAAACAGAAGTAAATATGTCAGAAAAATGCAGACAGTTTCCAATAAAAACATTTTCCTGTAATTAGCTATTGTTACTCAACAAGAGGAGTTAGAACCTGAAGCTTGAAGAGCATAGAGAAGGGAATTGGGAAAGAGCATTGAAGTGATCACTGCAACCCATGGCAAAAGTCGATGGTGCACACAAAGTGAATGATAAAGGAGTAATTTCAGGCAGAATATCAGGTTCAGAGAAATATAAGTTCACCATTTGGTCCAGGTTCTAAACGAGGAAGCTTTGAAAAATCTTCAAGAAAGATGACAGGGTTCATGCTTCAGGATAATGATTCTTACAAGTTAGAGCTCTGCTTACATGGCCATTGTTTATGTTGGTAAATACGTCTTCTGTCTTCTAGTACCAGCAACATCCAAGACACACGTTCTCTTTGTGGGATCCTCAGCAAGATTTTTCAAAACAGTTGATGCTAACTTTGAACATTTTACCAGTTACTAGAGCTTGAGACTTTTCTCCAAATGTTACTTGGTAAAAAAAGAATTGTATTGAGGTTTAAAAACACAAATATAAAATTTTTCTGTATAAGCTAGGCATGGTGGCTCCTGTCTGTAATTTAAGTGCTTTCAGAGGCTGTGGCAGGACGGTCACTTGAGGCCAGGAGGCAAGAGCAGTCTGGGCAACATAGTGAGACCCTGTCAGTACTGAAAAAAAAACCAAAAAAATCCCATGGAGACAGCAGCCAAAACATATCGCATTGACCACTGAGACAGGTATATTCTATGAAGTTTGAAAATAAAAATCATGATGCATACTAACAGAAAAATGTTCTGTGAGGTATGTCTGTTTAATATGATTAAATAGATGAGAAGAATATAACCCATAAGGAAATAATACAATAGGAAAAGAAAGACTATGAGCAAAAGACCAAATTAAAACTTTTAAAAATAGAGTACAGAAGCATTGAAATAAAAACTTCAATGGATGGCCAGCTGTGGTGGCTCACGCCTATAATCCCAGCATGTTGGGGGGCTGAGGCGGGTGGATCGTGAGGTCAGGAGTTCAAGACTAGCCTGGACAACATAGTGAAAACCCTGTCTCTACTAAAAGTACAAAAATTAGCCGGGTGTGGTGGCACGTGCCTGTAGCCCTAGCTACTTGGGAGACTGAGGCGGGAGAATTGCTTGAACCCGGGAGGCGGAGGTTGCAGTGAGCCAAGACCATGTCAGTGCACTCCAGTCTGGGTGACAGAGTGAGACTCCATCTCAAAAAACAAACAAACAAACAAAAAACTTTAATGAATGAGTTAAAGTGGATATTGGAAATAGCAGAAGAGATAATTAGAGAACTGAAAACTATTATCTTATGAAATTATGTAGAATGATCACAAGGAGTAAATTAGATGCAAATTATTTTTTAAAGAGATAGATATTTAACAAAGGTGCCAGGAAAACTCAGTGGAGAAAAGGTAAATCTCTTCAACAAATTGTGCTGAGACAACTGGATATCACATACAAAAGAATAAAATTAGACCCCATCTCACATCATTACATTATAGTTAATAATCAAGGGGAAATGAATGAAGGACTTAAACATAGAATCTGAAACTAGAAAATTACTACAAAAAAAGCTCCATGACACTGGTCTGAGCAATGATTTTTTTGGATATGACCCCCAAAGCACAGTGAAGAATAGCAAAAATAGACAAATTGAATTACATCAAATTTAGGAAGCTTCTTCACAGCCAAAGAAACAGTCAATGAAATGAAGAAACAACTTACTTACGGAATGGTAGAAAATATTTGGAAACCATATATTGGATAAGGTGTTAATATCCAAAATACATAAGGTAATCAAACAACTCAACAGCAAGATAACCTGATTCAAAAATGAGCAACGAACTTGAATAGACATTTCTCAAAAGAAGACACGCAGATGGCTAAACAAGTATATGAAAAAAGTGCTCAACATTACTGATCATCAGAGAAATGCTAATTAAAATCACATTGGGATGCCACCTCACTCCTGCTTGAATGGCTTCTGTGAAAATAAAAGATAAATGCTGGCGAGGATGTGGAGAAAAGAGAACCCTTGCACGTTGTTGGTAGGAATGTAAATTAGTACAGCCATTATAGAAAATAGTATGGAGGTTCTTTAAAAAATTAAAAATAGAATCACCACATTATCCAGTATATATTGTAAGGAAATGAAATCAGCATATAAAAGAGACATCTGCACTCCCACGTTTATTCTAGCACTAGTCACAGTAGCCAAGATATGAAATCAACTTAAGTGTTCAGCAACAGATAAATGGATAAATAAAATATAGTATGTATATACAATGGAATATGATTCAGCCACAAATAAAGAAAGAAATCTTGTTATTTGTGACCATATGACATTATGTTTGGTGAAATAAGTCAGGTACAGAAAAACAAATATTGCATGATCTCACTTATATGTAAAATCTAAAAAAATTGACCTCACAGAAGTAAAGAGTAGAATGGTGGTTACCAGGAACTGGAGATGAGGGTGAAGTTGGGGAGGTTTTGTTCAAAGGATACAAAACTGTAGTTAGGTGGAATAAATTCAAGACATCTATTGTACAATGCGATGACTATAGTTAATAACAATGTATTGTATCCTTGAAAATGCTAAAAGAGTAGATTTTAAGTGTTCTCATCACAAAAAATGGTAAGTATGTGAGGTAAGGTATATGTTAATTAGCTAGAGTAGGCATTGCATAATGTATACATATTTTAAAACATGTACACAACAAATATATGAAATATTTGTCAATTAAAATTTTTAAGAAAAGGGATAGAATTAGGAAGTTTAAGAGAAGGTAATCGCCACACTAAAACTTGAAAGAAAACAGAAAAGTCTTAAAATCCTTACGAGATGAATCCCACTTCCAAAGTAAGAGTCATTAGGTGAAAAGCAAATTTTAAATAATAGAAATAAGATAATAGTAAAATAATATCTTGAAGAAGTGGAGAGAATATAGCTACAAAATTATAGTTCTTTACTGGCTAAACAAAAATTTAAGATTGATGGTGAAATAGTTTTTTATCTACTAAATAAATACTTCTTTCATGAATAAGAAGACGATCGCAACGGCCAGGCACTGTGGCTCACTCCTGTAATCCCAGAACTTTGGGAGGTGGAGGTGGGTAAATCACTTGAGGTCAAGAGTTCGAGACCAGCCTGGCCAACCTGGTGAAACCCTGTCTCTACTAAAAATTCAAAAAATAGCTGGACATGGTGGTGGGTGCCTGTAATCCCATCTACTCAGGAGGCTCAGGCAGGAAAATCACTTGAACCTGAGAGGCAGAGGTTGCAGTGAGCTGAGATCTCACCACTGTACTCCAGCCTGGGCAACAGAGTGAGACTCCATTTAAAAAAGAAAGAAAGAAAGAAAGAAAGAAAACTGAACCTCACAAAAAGTAACAAGAAAGGAATTGGTTAAAATTCTGGTAATTTAAAATAATAATTATTTATAAAAACTAACAATGGTTCTAATAATACTTGAGTTTTTAATAACAAGACAATTAAAATACATGACAAAGATAAGAATGCAGTCATTTGAGTTAAATAATTATACCTAAAATTCTTTTATTATGTTAGCTGAGAAAATATATAGCAATTTGTTCTAGACTTTGTTAAGCATGCATACTAAAAACTAAATATCATTTGTTAGAAAAATAGTAACTTTCACAAAAGCTAATGGGGAAAGGGGAGAACACAGCAATTCAATAGCCAGTGTAAGAGAAGACAAAAAAACAAAAACAATACAAGTAAGCAAAGAAAAAGGTTGATGAATAGAGGCAGTAAGTAAAATTGTTAGCAATATGTCCAAATGTATTAGTGACTAGAATTAATGTAAAATGTTTTATCAATTAATATAGAATTATTTTTAGATTTAATTGAAGTGAAAAAAAAAAGCTTTTTGCTACTTGCAAAAGACATCCTTAATACATAAGAGCAGATAAAGCTTTCTGCTACTTGCAAAAGACATGCTTAGTATATAAGAGCAGATAAAGTTTTAAAGTAAAGGAATAACAAGCTTTCTGCTACTTGCAAAAGACATGCTTAATATATAAGAGCAGATAATGTTTTTAGGTAAAGGAATAAAACATACATGCCAGGTAAACAATAAACTGAATAAAATTGGTATACCTATAAGAAGAAATAGACATTAGGACAATAAGCATTATTTAAGATAAAGAAAAATGCAATTACAAAAGGAATAACTTTTCAACAAGATACAGCAATCCTAAACTTGTATGTACCTGAAACATGACAAAATAAAAATAAAAATCTGATATAGTTACAAGGTGAAATAAACAAATCTATAATCATAGTGAGAGGATTATAGTCGATCTTTGAATAATACTGGTTTAAACTCTGTGGGTTCATTGATACGTGGATTTTTTTCAGAAAATATATTGGAAATCTTTTTGGAGATGTGTGACAATTTGAAAACACTAAGACATAAACTACCTAGAACTATCAAAAAAAGTAATAAAAAATTAGGCGTGTCCTGAATGCATAAATATATACATATATACTATTTTATCATTTACTATCATAAAATATACACACATTTATTATAAAAAGTTAAAATGTATTAAAACACATGCAGACTATACATGGAAAGATACAGAATTAAATCATAACTGTATACAATTAACTATACTACATACTGTACTACGATAATAATTTTGTAGCCGCCTCCTGTTGCTATTGCAGTGAGCTCAAGTGTTGCAAGGAATATGTACTTGAAATGCTTTGTGATGCTAGTCATCTCCTCCTGAGCAGTTTGTCTCTCCAGTAAATTGTGTATTGCAATAAAAAGTGATCTCTGGAGGTTCTCACACATTTTTCATCATGTTAGTGTGATACCATAAACCTTGAATAACACCATGGGACTCATACAAAATGCAACTAGTGATGCTGGAAGTGCTCCCAAGAAACAGAAAAGTCCTGACATTATATGAAAAAGTTAAATTGCTTGATATGTACTATAGATTAAGGTCTGAAGCTAAGGTTCCTCACCACTTCAAGAAAAATAAATTCAGCATAAAGACCACTTGGGAACAAAGAAGATAAAATTTATAAACTTTGCACTTTTTGGGAAAGACTTTTTATCTTGTATTGAAAATGTAGCTTTTCTGTGGATGCAGGATTGTTATAAGGAAGACATAGTTACGGACCTGAATAATTCAAGAAATAGTAAAGTCATCATATGACAATTTAAAGCAGAAGGAAAGCGAAGGATCTAAAGCTGGAGATGTTAATGCCAGCAAAGGATAGCTTTATAATTTTAGAAAGTGCTCTGGCTTAAAAAATGTCAAGATAACCTTAACTTATACTATCAATTTAGTGAAAATAGCTAGACAAGAATCTTGTATGTATGGAGTGATTATGGTTTTCACGAATACACAAAGAATACTAGACAGTGTAACAAAATTCAAAGGTGATTGGGCAACTGGGAGTGCAATTATGATTAGTGATAACTATAAAAATTTTTATGTGATATTTCAAATTAATAATGAGACATTTATTTTTGCTGATAAAGGGTCTCTGAACAAACTAATCTGATTCATCTACAGAGAATAATATTTTTATATGGCTTTTATGACAGTCTTCAGAAGTCTATCTTCTGATGTTCAGATCATTTATTGAAGGTATGTAATTGTGTGTGTGAGTACCGCTCTACAAATTCATACGTTGTACAAATCTAGTAGATCAAGAAGAAGGGGGCACAAAGGGGAAAGAGAATTTAGGAAAAGACTACAGTCAATGGAAGAAAGTTATGTTAGAATGATTATCACTATGCCAGGTGAGTATTAAAACCAAGGGAACTTTGGCAGGTGGCCAGGCTATCTGAACACGAGAACTATTGTGAGAAGAAATTCTTTTCATTACGGTTAGGATTATGAGGCAGAATATGGAAAAGGAAGAGTGTAGGTCTAGGATTGGACAGATTTTACCATGTATAAGATGCATGGCCTTGGGAAGTCACTTAACTCCAAGACCCTTGCCTATTTTTTAACCCATAAAATGAATTTTTATTTATAAGAACCAAAAGTATTAAAATGTTGTAAAACTTAAATATGACCAATTAGGTAAAGCACCAAACCCTTAGCAATAGGTGCTAAATAAATGCCAGCTCAATTAATCATGTCTTTGTGTTCCCATAACAACTTTTACATATTTAATGATGGCTATTTATTCATTCGAACACATTGTCATTTCCTATATTGATTAAGTCTAAGTACAAACTGTCAATGCTGTAGGTATCAATAACAGAAGTTATTTAGTAGTATTCATGTTAATATAATTATATGAAAAATGGTTATCTCATGTAATTCTTAAGTAATTTTTATTTTTGATCAACTTCATTTTATGATTATATAAATGCTATATTTATAGCTGCTCCAGCCGAAACTTCTTTCATTGAATATATAATTTTAGGTTTTACAAACACAGAATAATCAGTGATACTTTCATCATTGTGATTTTCATCTTTTCACTGGGAACTACTGAAGGAGATTAGGAATATTTGTTTTAATGAGAAACTCTGAACACCCTGAAATAAGTCACCTTCCTTCACAATGAACCTATTACCTACATTCTCTATCTAAGTTGCTATCTTACATTGTTATCACTCTCAATCTTAGATTTCTGAATAGTTCCTTAGTGGTGCCACGTTTCCTCATTAACATGCTTAACCATCATTTTTATGAGTTTTATTTCATTTCCCTAGCCTTGAGGGCAGGATTGAGCTTTGAATTCATTTAACTAAATTACAGGGTAAGACTGTGTAATGCTTGTGACTGTCAAAAGATTTCTAATAGGAAGAGAAAGAAAATTATATAACCAGCTGGAAAAGAGCCAATGTTTACTAAGTAGTTTATATGTGCAGTGAAATGCTGCATATGAAAATGAAAGCGATTCTTAAGAACCACAAGGGGCTAAGACCAAAATGTTTTTCATTTTTTATGGTTGAACTTAGGCTTTAAAGTTTTAGATGGTTGGGTGATGATCCTGGTGTCGAATATTGCAACTTACAAAAAGAGATATTTGAGTGGCATTGATGATTCTGCATGTTATGTTTTCACTTTACTGGTTGGCACTCTGCTAGGTACCTCCAATTGGACTGCTAGAGGAATATTGCAGGGCTAAGAGAGAAGATAGGAAAGTGTAACATAACACCTAGCGGTAAGGCAGGTCCCTAAGTGCAGGGTAGATATCACAGGTCAAAGTCTTAATTCTCCCCTCCCCTTCCCCTCTCTTCTTCTTTCCTTCCTTTCCCTCCTTTCCTTTCCTTCTTTCCTTTCCTTCCCCTTCCCCTTTCCTTTTCCTTTTCCCCTTCCCCTCCCCTCCTCTCCTCTCCCCTTCCCTCCTGTCCTCTCCTCTCTTCTCCCTTCCCCTCCTCTGCCCTCCCCTCCTCTCCTCTCCTCTCCTTTCCCCTCCTCTGCCCTCCCCTCCTCTCCTCTCCCCTCCCTTCCTCTCCTCTGCCCTCCCCTCCCCTCCCTGCCCTTCCCCTCCCTTCCCCTCCTCTCCTCTCCTCTCCTTCTTCTTTTCTTTTTTATGAAGACTGGCCACCCTAAATATATTTACAGGGTTTGTCTGGCAAATGCCTTAAATCTGTGATCCTTGTTAAAGGAAAGAACTGTATTATTAAGAATCATGAAGCCCTGTTTTGGGAAACCTCTATAAAAGAGCTGGTAGTGAGCAGAGGAAAGAGCCTCTTCATTGGTCAGAAGAGAATAGCACCACAGGCCAGCTGTCCAGAGGAAATGAACTGCAGTGTAGGACATAGATCAACTTCCAACACTCTATCCCCCTCAGAACGTGAAGATTACTGGAAAATATTAGACTCCCTTCTAATCAAACATGAGGATGCTCAGAGTACTAGAATTGAGATGCTGTGAATTTGGCAGAGTTTAACTTATCACCAATGAGGCTCCACTAATTTGTAAATGATTTTTGTTTAAAGTAAAATGAATGCCATAATATTAATGAATTTATGTATCCACTATCTAGTTAATGAGTATTTATTAAAGATGTTAAATTTATTATCAGGCTACATGCTGCTCTACTAAAAAACATAGTATTTCCAGCAAATTCTATTTGCTATAAATGACATGATAAAGGGACATAGGTACATACATAATTTTGGTATATGCATTTATTGTAGTTTCCACAGAAAATTATTAAAAGTACTGTGAGGAATAGTCAGGGTTGTCTAGAGGGACAGAACTGATAGGATAGATGTATAAAAAGGGGAATTTATTAAGGAATGTTAACTTACACAATCACGATCACAAGGTTCTCACAATAGGCTGTCCACAAGCTGGGGAGCAAGGAAGCCAGTCCGAAGAAGGAGTCCGATGTTTGAGGGAAGGAAGCAGCCAGCATGGGAGAAAGATGTAGGCTTGGAGGCTAAGCCAGTCTGATCTCTCCATGTTCTTCTGCCTGCTTTTTATTCTGGTTGCACTGGCAGCTGATTAGATTGTGCCTACTCAGGTTAAGGATGGGTCTGTCTTTCCCAGCCCACTGACACAAATATTAATCTCCTTTGGCAACCCTCACAGACACACCCAGGATCAATACTTTGCGTCCTTCAATCCAGTCAAGTTGACACTCAGTATTAACCATCACAAATATAGTAAACAGTGTATGGCTGATAAAAAAAAGAGAAAAGTAACTAACAGACTAAACATACATATGGACAAAATATGCCAATCATCATCAGGAAATATTTATTGAAATCAGTGTTAACAAATTGTCATATGCACGTCTGGTGATAACACTGACATTTATTTAAGATGCCTGAATGAAATTTTATGTAAAAGAATCATGTGATTTTTGAAAATAAAAATTTCAATTCTTAATTTTATATCCATAATTTTAATTATTATTTTTTAAGCTTGTACTATGTGACAGGTTGTCAAAGGTACCAGGTTATAACTCATTGAAATTAGGTTGAGTAAAATAGATACCTGAGTTCTCTCTATTCAATTATTTTGATGTTTAATGCAAAAAGCATTTGATTTGGCTAAGGGAAAATCAATTAACCTATTGCAGTTTTTACACTTGTGGTAGGAAAGAGCTGGAGATTTGGGAGGCTAGAGTAACTAGGTAGATGATTTGGAAATGAAAGAGACTGAGAAAAAAATTAAAAAGGGAGTAAATGCAATGTGGAAATACTTTGGTGATGAAAAATTGGCAAATGTAGCTCTAAACATTTCATTTTTTTGTGAGGAATGGGGATAAGAGAAGAAAACAGTTTTTGACATTTTATTTTTTCTGGAAGTGACATTTCAATTTTAGAATAATTTTAAGACTTCTGGTAAATGGCATTTTAAATACTTAACGTTTTAGGATAAATGTAGATGATGATTATTTTGTGAAACATTTTTATGGTTCATTCTAGTTTTAATATACGAATTGGATTTAATTTTTGCCTCTTTAGCAAAACAATTATTTCAGCATATCAACCATTGGGAATATTCTTTTCCCTCTACAGTTTTCATTTGCAAATTTCATTATAGCATGATATGGTTACCATCTGGTGTTTCTTATATAACATTACTCAGGCTTTTCAGCTTTGAAATAATATTTCAAAGCAAATGGAAATCCTTTCTGAGGATATCATTTCATGTAAGTATCACATTTATAAAACATGGTATAGTTTAAGTTTATACTTATTATATATATTGGAAATATGCAGATGGCATATTCATAGAAATTTAAAACCTTATTGGTATTTAATAGTTCACTACGCAATTTATCAGGCTCTTCAGATTATCCTTTTTGCTTAATATTATATTATCCTTTTAGTTGTCTTAAAACCTGTAATTTTTAAATAAATGGATTAAAAAATTTGTCAGATTTTATGAAGTTTCTTTAAGCATCTCTGTTGAATAATTATTTCATACCTATATCAAGTCTCTTTTCTGAAGGAATAATTAGTTTTCCACCTCTCCCTCCTACCCTCTCTCTCTCTTTAGTTCTCTGTGGTTTTGCTTTTGGAGTCTACTATAATCTTGGCAATAAATTTTCACAGTTAAATTAATGTTTTGAATGTATTTCAATTATAAATATCATTGTATTGATCTATCAAAAGACATATACACAAAGAAAGAATAATTTGTATTTTATTTATCTTTATTTATTTATTTTTGAGACAGGATCTCATGTTGTTGCCCAGGCTGGAGTATAGTGGCACGATCATGGCTTACTCCAGTTTTGACCTCCTGGGCTCAGGCAATCTTCCCACCTCAGCCTGCCAAGTAGCTGAGACAACAGTGTGTGCCACCATGTCCAGCTGATTTTTAATTTTTTTTGTTGAAACATGGTCTCACTGTGTTGCCCAGGGTGGCCTTGAACTCCTGGGCTTGAGTGATCCTTCCACCTTGGCATCACAAAGTGCTAGGATTACAAACGTGAACCACTACATCCAGCCTTAATTTATTTTTAAGGCAACTTGAGGTCCAGCGGCAAGAACAATGCTAGATACATGGTCATTGTCAAACTGTACTCAATCTGCATCATTTATTTTATATGTTCATTTAACATTGTTGCTTTATATAGATCCTAAATTTCTGTCTTTAATTGAAATGGTCTGAATCTTTAAAAATAGTTTCATGGAAATTGATTCATTTGTAATTTTTGTTTCTGATTGACTTATATTGACTTCATCAACAAACGTTTACTATTCAGTAGACACACAAAGACATAATTTCTGTTCTTTGATAGTGAAGTTTAGCAGATATATACATAAACAAGTATATGTAACAGCTAGTCTCAAAAGATAGTTTTGCATACACCATAGTTTCCCAATGAACTATGCCTCCCAGTATTCTTATGTAGTTTTCTCCCTTTGAATTAGGACCGACCTTGCAACCAATATATGGCAAAAGTGATGCTATATAACCTACAAGGCTAGGTCAGAAGAAGCCTTGCAGTCCTGCTTAAGTCCTTTGAAATGCTCCCATACCACGAGAAAGCAGTTGTAAAGTAGGAATCCAACCTCCTGAGATGCCATTTTATGAGGAAGCTCAAGGTAGCTTCCTAGTGAGGCTGTGTAAAGAGAGAAAGGCCCAGCCAGACCCCAGCTATTCTAGTCAACCTCGCCAGATATGTGACTGTAGAAGCCAGAAGATGTCTCCAGCTCAAATCACAATGTAAGGGAGCCTAAGTAAGAATGGCCCAGCTGAGCCACCAAACTTTGGGACGGGTTATTATGCAGCAATACATAATGCAACAATAGTGTATAGTATGATGAGTAAAGAATGGAAGTCTCTATTCAAGGTGTGCAAGGTAGTGGTGTGGCAGAAAGATTAGAAGGAAGGAGAACATAAGGAATATGGACAGTTTGAAAAACCAAGTAGTAAAGCGGTAAATGATGCTTCTTTCATGCAAGAACTCCTTTTGGACTGCAAAGTAGTTTTCTAATCGTATCTTTCAAAGTCAGGAGTGTGTGCTCAGAAATCATAGATGGAGTCTGGAGGAAGATGTTCAGTAATTCATTTATTTATTTAAGAAACTTTTGGTAAACTTCTCCTACTAAGTCTAATGTTCTGGGCCATATGTAGCCCATTGTTGAGGAAACTGGGCCAGGGAGTGCCATTTAAATTTCAGTGAGAATGATGGTAAAAGGAAGAAGAGAAATTGAGACAGCTGCTGAGGTGGATGCAAAGTGGAGGAAAATGAAACAGAATTGTAAGAAAGCAAATTATATAAAGGGAGTTAGTTACAGGAATATGTTTGGAAACTGAAGATCAGAGGCATAGACAGAGAGAGGAGGCATAGATGGAAAGAAAACAGCATTTCTCCCTCTGAGGTAGGCACAAGATAAGACGTAAGGATAAGGGGAAGACAACTAAATTTTTAGTGGAGGAAAATTTTATATCAAATGGCATCCATAGTCCCTGTTGAGCCAAAGGTGAGTTAATTTGCTCAAAGTAGGACAGGGACAGAAAGGAAAGGAAAGTGGTAACTATTATAGTTTATGTGCTAAGGAATGAGATACAGAGCCAACAAGTGATGATTAGAATTACTGTTAAGCTGCACTGAAGTCCCAGCTAAGGTTAGAAATCATGCTTGTCTTGCAGTCAGTCACCATGGTAATGTAAGTTTCTCAGACATGTGGTTCCCAGAAGCAGAAGGAAAGGAAATAGATGGCTGAGTTTGGTTAGAAAGAGTATTTTCAATACTTACCTTAGCAAGTAGCGTTGAGTGTGAAAAGCTGATGGAATAATACGTAGAAATCTTGGGCTTGAGCTTTACACTTGAAATTCCTGGCAGACCTTGGGAAAATCATCTAGCCAGTTAGCATTTTTCCTCGCACACAACATTAGAATGTTTACCTACTAGATTTCTTATGGGACTAAAACAAAAATACATAAGTAAAATAGTTTATAAATTTTAAGGTGGATTTTATTACAAGGTACTATTTTTCCTCTTTGATAGCAGGTAAGGACTCATTTGATGGATGACTTCAATTACATCTTGTCTGTTGCTGTTTGTTAATCTGTCTTTTTAAAAATCTGAATCTGTAGAAAACTTGTTTTTCACCACTTACTTATTCCTCATAGCGCTGTCTTTCTCTCTTTCTCTTCCTCTCTCTCTTTCTTTCTGTCTTTCTCTGAAAGTCCTGGTTCTAATTTATTGATATCCTTTCTCTAATTGCCTAGTGAACATATGGATACTCCAGTTCTAAAACTGGTTGATCCAATGATGAAGGATGCCTGGCATTTCTGTGTCTAATATCTTAGATCATATTTTCCACAGCATTTTACCACATCCCTCTATTTACAGAATTGCTTGTCATTTGCACAATTTTCTTAATTCTTTTCTATTTATATATGACCTCTTGTTGCTGCCATTAGTTTTAAGACATAGTATGCTTGTTCAACTTCTTTTTGCATGGTGTCCATAAAATCCTCAGATGAGTGTTGAATTTTAAAGTTATTTTTCTTATGTAAATATCCATTTAGTATATGCTTTTTTTTCCCCTTTTCACATTTCCATGAAAAAATGAGTCAGAATTTCTAATTTCCAAATGAAAATAGTAGACAGACTGAGTAGGTGAGCTTTAAATTGAAAGAGAATAGTGATGGCTTCATTTGATTGGAGTGATAATTTTCAGTTTATTCAAAAGAAGAATGCTACATAAAAGAAAGAGACTTTGGAGACAGCTTTCACAAAAAATAGCCTGGCACAGTTCTGATAATTGTAATAGAAAAACTCTAAGAAAAGTGATATACCTAATGGGATGATTGAGATGATACACAAAGGTAACAGTGAAATTGCTCTAAAAGAACTAAAAAAGAAAAAATACATTATTCTTTAAGTATTAATCTGATCAAATCTACACATAACATATATGATTGACTGTTCGTGGGAATCAACAATAAAACTGTATTTTTAACTGTAGAGTCTAATAAAACTTAAAAATCAAATCCTGAAGATCTAGGTTTAGTCTCATAGAAGCATAACTGGAGTGTGGTTATTGCTTAATTAGCAGCAGCAATCATTTGGCTATGCCTTGTGGAAGACTGTCAGGATTGCCAGTCATGGTCAGAAAAGGGAAGCTCCAGAACCGAAGAAGCTCTGCTTATCCAGCACTGATTTTAGCAGACACAAATATGTCCCAGGAGAGGTATACTTTATTTTGGGTAGAAAAGGTTATCAAGCTTTATCATAGTTAAAGAGATAAAATTGAGATTATTTATGAAACTTTTGCTCTTACTCCAAAATCATTGAGATACATTATGATGAAAAATATATTTTTACAGGTAACAGAAAAGATGCTCTAAATATAATACTTGAACAAACTGATAATTCAAAAAGAATCTCTTCCATTAGAAATTAATTAATTGCATTTCTAGCTCATAACATTATGATTTGATTGTCAATTACTCTGGAGTCAGTTATTCTGGAGTCATTTAACTTGAGTCACTACTTGAGTCTAGTTTCTGGTTCTGTGGGAATGAGAACCAGTGATCTAAGCTAGTTGTTCCCAAAGCATAGTCAGCTGACCCCTGGGATCTCCAAAATTTTCAGTAAATCCACAAAGTCAAACAGCTTTCATAAGAACATTAAGATGTTATTTTCCCTTTTTACTGTATTGATTTTGCATTGAGAATGAAGCAATTGTGGCACCTTAGTAAGAATAAAGACAGTGGCATCCAACAGTGCTGCACAGTATTCTGCACTTTTATACATGTGTACAAACTAATTTTGCTTAAAAATGTTTATAATGAGGCAGTAAAATGTATTAACTTTACTAAATCTTTGAATGGCAAATGGGAAGTAAACGTAAAGCAAATCTGTAGCATATGGAAGTACAATGCTTGCCCTTAGGAAAAACACTTGTGCAATCGTTTGAATTGTGAGCTAAACTAGCTTCTTTTTTCATAGAACACCATTTTTACTTGAAAGAAAGACTGAGAGATAAACTGCGGTTATTTACACTTGGGTATTTTGCAAACATTTTTCACAAATGAACAAAATGAGTTCTTTATTATAAGGAAAACGGCTGGCAGTATTTGGTTAATGCCAATGGTAAAATGTAATCTTGGGAATAAAAATTAGAATGTTGGATAACATATCAGTCAGACTTTTCTAATGAGATCAGTAAATATATTAACATATGTTATTTAATATGTTATATTAAATTTTGTTCACAATAAAGTGTCAATTTTTGGAAGATCTGTAAAGCTTAATGAAACAATATTTTCCAAATAATCGATACAAGATGTTACGAAATCATGCATGGGCAAAATATTTGTTCAAAATGCAAGATATATCAATAGATTTTAATGTAGTAGAGTGTGAAAAGTTTTTGATATGATTTCAGATTTTGTATGGTAATTGATCTTTTAAAAAATACCACGGAGCATCGAAGAAGAACATTTAAAATTATCTGGAAAGTGTACTGAAATGCTACTTCTTTCTCCATTTAAAAATTCAGTTAAGTACATATCTATGTGAGGCCAGGTTTTCTGCATGTTCTTCAGTAGAAACAATCTATCAAAACAGATTGTATGAAGAAGCGGGTATGATGTCTCTTCTTAAGCCAGACATTAAAGAGATTTTTGCAAAATAATATAATGCCACTCTACTCATCATTTTTTTGTTATATAGCTAATTTTTATACAAATATGTTGTCTATGTGAATAGATAATGGGTATAATGAAACATTTCTAAGTTTTTAATTTCTAATATGGTAAATTGTCAATAGATTTAACCTACAGAAACACAACCTTTTCGGGATCCTCAATACTTCCCAAGATTGTATGATGAGAACACATGGACACATAGAGGGGAACAACACACACTGGGGCCTTTCCAAGGCCAAGCAGGGAATGTAAAAGTATGCAGGGAGAATGTAGGCCATAGGAAGAGTAGAAACTGAAACGAACTACAGAGCACAGAGTCACTATACAGGGAGCAACTCACCTGTTAACTCCTGGTGATTTTTTTTTTTTTTTTTTTTTTGAGACGGAGTCTCGCTCTGTCGCCCAGGCTGGGGTGCAGTGGCCGGATCTTAGCTCACTGCAAGCTCCGCCTCCCGGGTTTACGCCATTCTCCTGCCTCAGCCTCCCGAGTAGCTGGTACTACAGGCGCCCGCCACCTCGCCCGGCTAGTGTTTTGTATTTTTTAGTAGAGACGGGATTTCACCGTGTTAGCCAGGATGGTCTCGATCTCCTGACCTCGTGATCCTCCCGTCTTGGCCTCCCAAAGTGCTGGGATTACAGGCTTGAGCCTCCGCGCCCGGCCAACTCCTGATGATTTTTACCCTAAGGAAATGCAGACTCATTGCAAGAGCCTTTGCTTTGTCTAAAGAAGTGGAAAACACAGAATCTTATGTGAAATATCCCACTTTTTCAATATTGGCAACTAATTTGATTAAAAACATGAGAAATAAAAATACTACACAAGCCAAATAAAACACCTCTGGAAGCAGTTTTGGACTATAGGCTGTTCATTTGTGAACACTCCATAGGATCAACGTGGGTGGTAGTGAATTCACTAAAGTAGCACCTCATTGTGAGATGACTGGCAATGAGCCAGTAACTACATCCTTTGTGTGATTCAATAAAACCGAAAGGGATTGCTTTGGAAAAACATTCTCTGTGGGCCTTGATATTTGTGTCTAAAGACACAAGTAAAGCAGCATCATTTATTTATAAAGGATCTAAACCATTACTGCAACCACACACTAAGAATTCCATGACAGGGCTGATAAAATAAGTCTTCAGTGCTACATTAGCCAATGGCAATATGTCACACTGTAGAACTTCTCTTGCTTTACTTGTGATATTTCAAATGATTCATAATTGGTGTAATAAAATACTTCTTTAGAGAACTACCTAGTATACAACAGGCTATGACCTTGCCAATTGTTTTATTCATATAATAAAACGTTATTTTGGACCTAAGAAAATAGATATCATTGACAACCAAAAATTGTTGAAAATGTAAATTATCTTTATAATAAAATTAGTAGGCTAGCTATGATTTCATATACAAATTTTAGGGGACTAAAACTTAGGTTTTTGGTATAAAATATCATTTTCTAATTCTATTTTTAACTGAGTGCTTATATTTATAAATCTATCATTTAAGTTAAGACAATCAATGGCACCAATTTTAATAATTAATTTTTGTACGGAGCTATACAGTTTACATGAGAAATTGTTATGAATAGAGTATTGTAAAACTATAAAATTGTTAAATAGAATTTGTTAAAAATTCAGTTAAGTACCCTCTTTCCTCAATTTTAACTCAAGAGGTAATTCTTCAAAACAGGTCAATGACAAAAATGCCATGATAGGACTAGAAAAAAACTTATCCATATCTGTAGGACATAGCCATGGATAGGGGGAAGACGGTAAGAATCTCTCTCTTTTGATTTTCCTATTTTTCCCATCATGTGGATGGTGTGGTAGGTGTTTTCTACTTGGAAAATGCCCATATTCTTAGAAGACCAAAGCAGTGTTACAACAGGACAGAGGAGACGGGAAGCATGAAATGATTATTTAGGATTGGTTTTGCTCTAGATTTCAGTGGAGAATGGTAAAGGCCGTGAACCTGCTTCTACAATTTTTATGTCATCCAATTCACTCCACCAAGGCAGTAGACATTATGGATTATGGAACGGCAGCACTCGCTGGGAGGGGCATTGTGCTGCACTGTGTGGCATTGTGCAAGCCACTAGGCATATCTCGTAACTGAAATAGTTACTAACTTTCAAGAATCAGATTTCAAGTAAAAGTCCATACTTCCACTTCCCTTGATGAAAATGAACCAGTCTGGCCACTCTGGGCAGTAAGCTCCCATTAGAAGTAACGGATGGCAATAAATAGCTGCAGCTTCATTTAATTTAGACATGCTCTCTCCAGTTACCCAGAGTCTCCAATTGGCCCACATCACTTATTTATATGCCTGGTTTATGTAAACATTTAAGTTTGTAATTCCTGTCCTAGAACTTTAATGTCTAAACCTTTTATTATAACATTTTAGTGTTAAATAATTTCAGAGTCTCCTATGTGATAATAGTTATATTTTTACTTTAAGTGACAGAAAATTCAAGATGACACATAGATTTCAGGACAATTTGTATTACCATTTTAGTGCTTCTATAGTCCTTATTCACAGAACAGATATATATTAGACCTACTATGTGCCAGCTACTAGTCTAAGAACCAGGTATACACATGTGACAAACACTAAACAAAAAAATCCCTGCCTTTAAGGAGCTTACACTCTGGTGGTGGAAGATAAATGAGTAAGATATGAAAAATTATAATTAGTGGCAAAAAGAATAATAAATCAAGGAATGGAGGTAATGAGTGCTGGGAGTGTGTGGTGGGGATAGAAAGAAGGGTACAATTGTAGGTAACAAAGCCAGAGAAGCCTTCCTAGAGAAGGAGACTCTTGAGTAAGAACTTGAATTAGGATTAATAGAGTATTTCAGGCTCAGGATACATCATTTGCAATGGCCCTGGGGTGTGAGCAATCCTAGCATGAATTACACAGAAGCCAGGCATGGTGGCTCATGCCTGTAATCCCAGCACTTTGGAAGACTGAGGTGGGTACATCGCCTGATATCAGAAGTTCGAGACAAGCCATGTCAAAACATGGTGAAACCTTGTCTCTACTAAAAAAACTAATATAAGCTGAATGTGATAGCAGGCACCTGTAATCCCAGCTACTTGGTAGGCTGAGGCAGGAGAATTGCTGGAACCTGGGAGGCAGAGGTTGTGGTGAGTCAAGTTTGCACCACTGCACTCCAGCCTGGGTGACAGAGTGAAACTCCACCTCAAAAAGAAAAAAAAAAAAAAAAGAGAGAGAGAGAGAGAGAATTACACAAAATATCAGATGGTCTAGAGCAGGGTTTCTTAGCCTTTACAATATTTAAATGTTAGGGTGGGTAATTATTTGCCTTGCAGGGCTGTCCTGTGCATTGTAGGATGTTCAGCATCTCTGATATTTACCCACTAGATGATGGTGAGAGTTGTTCCTGTTTGTTCCGGTTGTGACAATCAAAAATGCCTCCACAATTTCAAAATGTCCCCTGGGGGTACAAAATTCACCACTGGTTGAGAGCCACTGCTCCTGGGGCATTATTAGTTATTTTAAGTACTTTGGCTTTTTCTAAGAGTGATGGGAAAAATCATTAGGGGTTTTAGCAGCAAAATAACCTGATCTAACTAATGTTTAAACATGCTCTCTTGCTGCAGTATTGAGGTGAGCAAGTTCTACGGCAGGCAGATCAGCAAGTGGATGAGGAATAGTACTGCCTTAGACCAGTCTGATAACAGGAGAAGTGTTTGCATACCAGATATATGTTGAAGGTAGACTGAAAAAAGTTGCTAATGGATTGTATGTGGGGTATGAAAGAGAGACAGGCATTAAGAATGATGAGTCTTGGAGCTGAGATGGGAAGAGTGTAGGTAGAAAATATGGAGTAGATGTTTGGCTATGTTGAAAATTTTGAGATGACTATTAGAAATTTAAACAGATCTGTTGGAAAGGTAATTAGACATACAAAACTAGAATCCATGGGAAATATCTGGGATGAAGATATCAATTTGAAAGCATATTTAAAATCATGAGACTGGATTAAGAAGGTAAATATAGAGGGTAAAGAGAAAATGAATAACTTTTGAGTTAACTTGGGAGATGTTGGGATAGACAATTCAGTAGAGATAGGATCCTGAGTTGAATACAGGTCTAGTAGACTAAATACTGGGAATTGTTAATTTCTCAAGAGACCAGGCTAACAATTTTCTTGTTTGGTGCTCAGGACTTGACTGTGATAGGAGCAGAACAATGATTATTAGCTGTATTCTATAAGACAAAAACTGAGATTGAGAGGTGAACTTGATCATATCTCATCCGTATTCGGTAACAAAAGTGGGATTAGGAACCCAGGGTTTCCACACTTGTACCTTGCTTCTTCAAGGAGTTGCCCCACAGGATTTGTCCAACCTTACCTTGGTAACATCATCAGAAACCTTTCATTCTGCCATTCGCCATTCTTTTATCTTGAGACAGGGTCTTGCTCTGTTGCCCCGACTGGAGTACAGTGGTGGGATCTTGGCTCACTGCAACCTCCATCTCCTGGGTTCAAGCAATTCTCCTGCCTCAGCCTCCCAAGTAGCTGGGACTACAGGCATGCACCACCACCCCAGGTTCATTTTTGTGTTTTTAGTAGAGATGGTGTTTCACCATGTTGGCTAGGCTGATCTTGAACTACTGACCTCAGGTGATCTGCCCATCTCAGCCTCCCAAAGTGCTGGGATTACAGGCGTAAGCCACTGCACCCAACTCTTACATACTGCCATTCCAACTGGAGGTTTGCATCACAGCTGTACAAAGATTATAACTAAGATTTTATAGTCTTCATAGCAATAATGGGACACAAGTGATTTCACTCATGAATGAAAGAAGTCAGAGATGTAACACATCATGAAATTCTCTTAACTCATCTCGTTTATTTTGCATTTACTGCAAGTTATATTCCATTGAGAAAACTAGTTGCTTGTCAAGCATAAATGTTGTAATTTTCTTAGTTATATCTTCCCACTGTTGAATATCCCTTAGAGACAATAACTTTCTTGATGTTCAAATAAAAGATGTTGATTTTAATCTATCCTGCTAGTCTTTTAATAATAGTTTCCACAACCAGATCATTTCAATCTGTATAAGTTCCTGGATACCTGACTAGACTCAAAAGACTTAAATTAGGGTCAGAAATATTGTGTTACACTTGTGTTCATGTTCTTTTTGCATCCTGAAATATGACTGACTAAAAAAAAATACAAATCAAAACAATCAGTGTTTGGTCTGTTTTAGTGAAGATTATCTTCTACTTGGTAGTGCCTAGTCTAGTTCCCCAAAACAACTATATCTGCCTCTGTGTTAAGCATTAGGAACCATCTAAAAGGGAAATTCTAACACCTTTGTCAATGTTCATGGCCATGGAAGTAGGAGCTCGACTCCATTAATCCTTCATTCCAAATTCCATCCTTTCTCAGTCTTGTAGATTTTGGATCATAATTCTGTCTCTCATTTCTCATTTCTCCTTACCACATATTGGATGAGTGGTACCCAAACCTGGTTGCACCCAGTACCTGCAAGATCAGATTATGTGATGATCAGGCCCAGAAATGTGCATATTTAACAAGAGCCTCTGGTGATTCTACAGTA
This sequence comes from Colobus angolensis palliatus, assembly GCF_000951035.1. Taxonomy (NCBI): domain Eukaryota; kingdom Metazoa; phylum Chordata; class Mammalia; order Primates; family Cercopithecidae; genus Colobus; species Colobus angolensis. The sequence continues at coordinate 4,281,642 of NW_012114422.1, forward strand.
GCCACTCTGGTAGTAATCTTTAGCCTGGCTTTTGGGAACCACTAATCTAGGATCTTTCATTATCAAAATTCTTTACCACTCTGGCTTAAACTATGTTGGGTACATACCGCTTCCAATTTTACAGAAATGGTTAAGACCAGTTGTGGAGTCAGAATTCTGGGTTTACATCTTGGCTTCAAAATTACCACCTTTGGGTAAGTACTTTGGGTTTCCTGATCTGTAATTTTTATAATGAGATTGTTGGCATTACAAAAATTAAAGTGTGTATATTATCTGCATAGTGCCAAGAACATAAAATGTTCAATGAATATTAACTTTTGGTGCTCATATTGGTTTTGAGGTTACACCTGCATGCTGGAAGCCTGATGGGATCCCTCTCTGGGCCTTCTCTAATCCCAGAGATGAAATTTGAGAGATAAAGATGATTTTGTCATCATAGAGAAGCCTTAGAATCTTACACACTTGTCTGAACATTCACATTATACAACAGTATTCAGAAGTTATGCGTGGTCCCAAGACATTTGCCAAGTTGAAGGCTAGACTTCCTGCTGATATTATAATTTTATATCTGGATTCTGCAGCTTTAGAATTAAAGCGGTTTCTAGCTTTAGAATTAAATAATCGATGGGCACTAACCTCATTAAAAATTTTCATTAGATTCTTCTGGTGTCATTCTAAACTAAATTTTCTAAAAATATTCTAAAATAAGTTTCTGTTGCTTTCCTCTTGAAGTTGTTTCTGTTGCAGTGCTATTTAAAACTCTGGTCTTTTCTCAGGTTGCATATATTAGAAGCAACCCTGCCCCTTCTGCCATCCTCCAATACTCTTGTAAGAATGGCTTGATGTCAAGGAATTTACTCTTTCCTATTCTTATTTAGGTATTAATACACTTGGAAAAGTTATACATTAAAGGAATAGTTGGAGGCCTGTAATCTTACTCACGATCAGACCATTGCTACCTATTTGGTTCTCTCTTCTTCTCTTATGACAAATACGGAGTTATCAATGTCTATTGGTGAAGACATAATTATTATTTGCCTATTTACAAAATTTTGATATTTTATCTTTTGAACGCCACACCATGTGTGTTCTTTGATTGTTGTGATTCAAAACTGTCCTTCTAAGATCTGTATGTTTCTTGTTTATTTCTAATTTATTCAAACGAAACCATTTCCAGTGGTGATGATAGTGATGTCCATAGTCCTGATAGCTGCTGATGGTTATCAACAATGAAATAAATTTGGCATATTTTCCTGCATTAATTACAAAATAACATTTATGAATGGAAAAATGAATGGAAAAATAATTAAATTTCTATTAGCACTTTAATTTTTTCTTAAATTTTGACTTCCAATATATATGTTTATTTTCTTGAGAAAAAGGCAAAATATGCAAAAATTAAATATAGAGGCTGACATTACCATTTTAAAGTTAAAAAATAATTTTCAGGATGCTAGTGGTAAACACACTAAATAAAGACTTATTCTTGGGCCAGGAGCAGTGGCTCATGCCTGTAATCCCAGCACTTTGGGAGGCGAAGGTTGTTGGATCATCTGAGGTCAGGAAATTGAGACAAGCCTAGACAACATGGTAAAACCCCATCTCTACCAAAAATACAAAAATTAGCGGGGCGTGGTTGGACAATCCTGTAATCCCGGCTACTCGGGAGGCTGAGGCAGGAGAATCTTTTGAACCTGGGAGGTGGAGGTTGTGGTGAGTCAAGACTGGACTACTGCACTCCAGCCTGGGAGACAGAGCAAGACTCCATCTCAAAACAAACAAACAAACAAACAAAAAAGGACTTATCCCCAAGTGATCCTGGCCATTATAATGATCAAAGACTTTTTGTTTGAGAGACGATGAAAATACCAGAGTTGTTTTTTTCTGTTTTTTTTTTTTTTTTAAGTATTCTATAGAGTATGGAAGAGAGGGAAGTCACCTCTTCACTAGGAAAAAGTAGAAAATGAGATTGGTATTTTAAAACTATTGTTTGCATGTACATTTTCATCAAAACACGAGTCTTAATTTGTCATAATAAAGAGAGATAAGGTTACAGCTTCCTCCAAAGCAAGTAGAACAAAGTGTTTAATACAACTATAATAGTAATTTGCAGACTGGCACAGAATAAAAAAGTATTTCAGTTATTTTTCCATCTTTTTTTATTTCTGTTCTTCCATGGAGTTTCATTTCCTTTCTCAATTTCTCCCCTGAAGCTCTCACAAATGAAGAGAAATAATGAGAGAATGCTTTGTTATAAAAACGAGAACAAAAATAGATATCATGGAAATATGTTAGTTAAGACAACATTCACTTTTTCCAAAATTATAATTATTTGCATTTTCTTCACCTGACCAGAGAATTTTAAAAAGGAAAAGATATATATGATGCGACGAGAAACCAGAGTACTGACCTGAACGTTTTAAAAGATATGTTCAAAATCACCTTTGTGCATACTTTTTAACAGCTGAATTCGAGTGAGGATATCAGTCACCCAAAACAAATTAATAATAACAGGAATTTGTGCCAAATCAGAGCAGAATGTCAACATTTCTGTGGGAAAGATGACTCAGCTATTTAGCCCTATATTTTTTATAATGACATTTTTTTTTATTGGCAATTCCCATAGATGAGTGCATTAGTCTCAAATTTAACTATTGGATTAAAGTATTTTTTCTTTTGTTTCTACAGAAAGCGTTTTTCTCAGAACATCAGATGAACATGACTAATAGTATGAAATGAAAATCAGGAGGATAAAAGAAACAAAGCAAAGGGAGTAACTGAAATTCAGCACACCTTACAGGGAAAAGTGTATTTTTTTAAGAAGGGATTTTATTTAATCAGGACACTATAGCAATCAAATTTGGTTCTCAGGTTATTTATATTCAAGGACTACTTTGAACTCCATAGGTCTATTAACTGGAATTTGGTACAATTACAGACTGTGGCTTACAGTGAATCAAGAGCACAGAAGAACCTGACCCCAAAGCTACTGATCAAATACATTTCTGATTAGTTGGGTTTAGTTTTTTGATTGAAATTTCTCTCTCTCTTTTTTTTTTTTCCTAGAAAGAAACTTTCTTTTAAACTTTAGATATTTGATACTAAATATTATATAGATAAATAGAACTTAACTAAAACACAATAAGCACCAGATACGTAAACTGTTCAAAATACAATTTTGCAAGAGTACAACTTTTTTTTAAAAGGAAATGACCATGTGATAAGAGTTACTTATCTTAAAAAGGAATGTAAAAGTATTATCCACTATTTATTAGCATTTAGAAATTTTTTTTATTTTAATCGTTTTGAGAGAAGCCTTTGCTCTCCTTTCAGAGTTCTTTCCTTTTCACTCAACATTGTGTTCAAGTTAAATGTGTGTTGAAAATATCACAGAAATATGTGAAGACAAGGTTCTTAGTTATCTCTGTTAAAAAATGTACTTTCAACAGATCTGTTTTTTAAATACTTTGTTAAAGTATAATTTCCAAATGCTAAAAGCATGACTCCCATAAAAATAAAAAATGAACACATCAAAGATTTTATTTAACTTAATCAACAGAGAATTTGAAGTTTGAAATATATATATATATATATTTCAGGTAAATATATATGCATTTCATATGTATTTATACATATATTTCATATATATGGGTGTGTATGTGAGTGTGCATGTGTCTAATCTTCAGGAATATATAGATAAATTTACTAATTCATATAAAAATGGTTGCTACCTCATAAGCTAATAACATACACTGTTTGGGTCACCTTTTCTGTAGAATAGGAATAAATTGTATCTCTATCAGAAAAAAATCACTCATTTGCATTACTATGAATGTAAATTATTTGCATTACTATTAGTTTTCTGCAATTTAACTTATATCTGCAGAGTTGCAAAGTGGCCTTGTTAATAGACAATCAAAGGAGAAGACTCTTATATGAAAAGATAATTCCTGGGGGAATCTTTAAAAATTTTCTGGGCCTATTTGCTTCTTTTTCTTGCTTTCTTGTTCCTCTGGGGTGGTTTCTGGAACTCTATTATCATCTCTCTTTAACTTAATTTCTTTCTTTTTTTTTTTTTTTTTAGATGGAGTCTTGCTCTGTTGCCCAGGCTGGAGAGCAGTGTAATGATCTTGACTCACCGCAACCTCCACCTCCCAGGTTCAAGCGATTCTCCTGCCTCAGCCTCCCCAGCAGCTGGGATTACAGGCACGCACCACCACGTCTGGCTAATTTTTGTATTTTTGTAGAGATAGGGCTTCACCATGTTGGCCAGGCTGGTCTGAAACTCCTGACCTCAAGTAATCTGCCTGCCTCAGTCTCCCAAAGTGCTAGGATTACAGTCATGAGCCACTGTGCCTGGCTCTAATAATTTCTAATCTCTGCTCCAGGTCTATATTTGTTATTTGAATGCATTAATGTACTTCATGGAACAAAAGCGTCTTTCATTTAATTTGAAAGCAGTTGGGTGTTAAAAATAATTTTCTTCCATTCATTTCATATGTATTAAAAACCTCCATAGATATCTGAAAACCTTTCAGGTAATCCTTGGCCAAAATTATTAAATGTTATCTCTCTCTGTGCCTTAGATATTTGCTCTGCCTGCTGCTACAACCCTGGCTCCCAAAAAGTGAAATTTAAAACTTTCCTATAAGTTGACAATATATTTCTACGTAAAATGCTAGTGAGGATCTTAACAATAGGACTCTTGGAAGGAGGACTTGTTACTGGAAATATAGGAATCCCTGGTTCTTGTCTAACTTGGAAGAATGGATTTAGCTAAGCAATGCATAGTAAGGGTTAAGTAACAGAGTTTACTGAAAGAAGATAAAGTACATTTCTAGAGAGGAGTGGAAGACAGCTCTAGATTGACCCAGTTGGAAAAATAGTAGCAGCAGTGTTTATTTAAAGAGACAGTACACTCTGAAAGATGAGACAGAGTGGGCTGCTCAAAGGAATGAGCCAGCAGCAGCTTGTGCTGGGGGACTCTATGAGAATCTTACATGATTATTCATGAAGGGGTGTGAGGGGGTGTCACTTGCAAGCATGTTTTGAGACGTCCCTTCGGGTGCTCATGCTCTGTGGTTGTACATGCTAGGAGAGATGTTGCCTATCTCATTAGCATCTAAAATCTCCATCCAGGGGTGTGTTTTATACTATTATAATGAGCAAAAGGTTACTCTGGGGCAAGTTGTTCGGGGAGCATGCATGGTCATCAACAGGGAAAATCTGTAGCATGGTTATGTCTGGTTAGGACCTGGTAAGTCTTCTTTAGGGTCAGAGGAGCTCAGCCGTGAGGCCACGTGTAGCCAATGTAGCCATTGTCCTTTTTACTGACTATCAGTTGGCAGTGCTGACTATCAGTGGACAGCATCTCTAGAACTTTTTTTAAAATTCCAGGGTGGCCGGGCATGGTGGCTCACACCTGTAATTGCAGCACTTTGGGAGGCAAAGGTGGGTGGATCACTTGAGATCAGGAGTTTGAGACCCACCTGACTAACATGGTGAAACCCCATTTCTACTAAAAATACAAAATTAGCCAGGTGTGGTGGCACATGCCTGTAATCCCAGCTACTTGGGAGGCCAAGGCAGGAGAATCGCTTGAAACTGGGAGGCAGAGTTTACAGTGAGCTGAGATCACGACATTGCACTCCAGCCTGGGCAACAGGATTGAAATTCTGTCTAAAAAAATAAAAAATTCCAGGGGCTCCCTTTCCTGCTCTTTTCTGGCTGTCTGTCCACTCAGACTCACCAGTTAGTCTAGCCTAGGCAGTTGGTACTCTTGGAACTCATGCTTGCTTTTTTTACTAAACTACAAAGATGATTCTTTCTTTACATCCAAATAAAAAATATTTTGGTTTTAGTTTTAGAAAAACTTCATATTAATCAGTCATAATAAGTTTGCTTAGTAATTAGCCGTATGTTAGGTTTGCTTTAAGAAGTGTTTGATGCATTTGTGCAGGAAATATATATGGGCTATCCCTGTTCATTGATGCAAAACTTGAGGGTTTTGGTCAAACAGAATGTCTTTCTCTTTCCTTCCTACCCTTTTACCTTATAATATTCCTTCTGGTTCTTATGAAGGTGCATTTTTGTATGGATAGTTGTTTAATTTTGTGTTCCTGCCAGGGTGTAATCCATGGAGGGTTCTATATAGCCATACTTGCTCTGCCTTTTTCCTCAAGATCCCTAACTTTCTTTCTCTTCCTTTTTACCACATGTATTTATTTAGCATCTACTAAGTGACAGTCACAGTGCTAAGCCCAGGTTTATAATTGTAAATGAAAGAGAAAATCTGTTTTCAAATAGCTTTAAGTAGGTGGGAACAAATATATCTATTTATTATAAAATGGAATTATAGTAAAGTGTCATGACAAGGGAAGTACTAGTACTACAGGTGGACATAGTAAGGGTATTGTATTAGTTATCTATTTCTGTGTAACACATTTAGTGACTTAAAACAATAATAAGCATTTATTATTTTCAGTTTCTACCTGTCAGAAATAAGGAAGCACTTAGGTGCGTGGTTCTGGCTCAGAATCTCTCGCAAGATTGCAGTCAAAATGTAGAACAGGGCTGGAGTTGTCTGAAGGCTGAAGGGGGTCTGGACAATCCACGTTCAAGATGGTTCACTCATACAACTGGAAAGTTGGTTCTGACTGTTGGCAAGAGGCATCAGAAGTACTGACCTCTCTATAGGTCTGCTTAAGCTTCCTTACAATATGGTGGCTCACTCTGGCTTTTCCCAGAGGGAGTGATTTAAGAGAGGACAAAGAAGAAGTTTTTAATACATTTTATCACCTTTCCTTGAAAGCCCCATACCACCAACTCTTGAAATATTCTGTTGGTTTCCTAGGTCAGCCCTATGCATTAGGAGTGGATGGAGGAAATACACAACAGCATGAATACTCAAGGGGTGAGAATTGTTGGTGGCCATATGGGAAGCTGGCTACCACAGAAACCAAGCCTAATTTTGGCAGGGAGAGAGAGTGGTTTCAACATCTAGTCATGGAAACGAAATTTAGATCATAGAAGATTTAAAATATTGGGAAAAACGACTGATTTTGTGGCTTTAATTATTTGGATAATCAATTGGATTGATTACATGGTTGACAGATTCTGCAATATCGTAACTGAAATGCCTAAAGATCTTTGCTTGGAAACAGCTGACTGTAAGTTGCATAGCTGTATCTAATGCCACTGTTATGTTTTCTAAACCTCAGTGCCTAGAAAGTTTAAAGTTATCAGTATTAAAATGTAAAAGAGGCCAGGCGCGGTGGCTCAAGCCTGTAATCCCAGCACTTTGGGAGGCCCAGACGGGCGGATCACGAGGTCAGGAGATCGAGACCATCCTGGCTAACACGGTGAAACCCCGTCTCTACTAAAAAATACAAAAAACTAGCCGGGCGAGGTGGCGGGCGCCTGTAGTCCCAACTACTCGGGAGGCTGAGGCAGGAGAAGGGGGTGCACCTGGGAGGCGGAGCTTGCAGTGAGCTGAGGTCCGGCCACTGCACTCCAGCCCAGGCAACAGAGCGAGACTCCGTCTCAAAAAAAAAAAAAAAAAAAAAAAAAATGTAAAAGAGAGCTGACAATGAATGACATTTTTTACTTGTTGACTTCCAAGTACACCAAATCTAAATTGGTTTTGTGTTCCTTCTTCTTTTTTGTTTATAAAGAAAATGTTTTCCACTCCTTTCCCTTCACATTCTCTCCACCATATTTTGACTCTTTTTCTTTGAATTATTTTTTTAAAATTTTTGAATGTGATTGGTATACTCTCCCTAGAGACAACCCTGGGAAATAAGTACACTTTCATTTTGAGAAAAGAATGTCAAGGGTCACCCACTTTTACTATTGCCATTTAATATTGAACAAGAGTTCCTAGCCAGGGTAGTGCAATGAAGAAAGCAAGATATACAGATTGAAAAGGAAGAAGTGAAAATGTAGTTTATGGGGATAATATGAATTGTGTATGTAGAATTTACAGATAATATGATTATGTATATAGAAAATGAAAAATAAATGTTACTAAGTAAGCTTAGGAAGATTTCTGGACAGAAGGTCAGCAAGCATTTATAAAATACATCAGGTACCTAAGAATGTGTCTAATAAAAGATCTCTACATAGAAAACAGTAAAACAAATTGAGATAATTAAAAAGATTCAAATATTTGGTGGGCCTGTGCAAGAGTTAGAAAACTCAGTGTTTTAAATATATCTCTCCCCAGATTAATAAATTAAATCAATGAAATAATAAATATTAGAAATTTTTAAAATGAAATTGATAAGCCAATTTCAAAATGCCAACAATATCCTGGAAAAGCTTGAGTAAGAACGAGATGGGAGGACTTGCTCTAGCTGTTACCAAGAATTATTATAAACCTGTAATTAACACAAGATGGCACAAGATGGCCAAATTAGACTCACAGGTTGAATGAGGGGTCTGAGAAGAAGAATCATGCTTATATGAACACTGAAAGTTCAACTAATGTGGTACTACACAGCAGGGAAGTTTTTCTAATAATGATTTTGAATTGTCATTGTTGTTGTTTTTTAATTAAAAATAAGGAAGCCATCTGCATCCACCCTACTTCACACCACATAAAAATTAATTCCAGGTAGATTGTAAATCTATGTCAAAAGAACATTTTTCTAATAAAACTTTTAGAAAAAAATCAGGCCGGGTGCAGTGGTTTATGCCTGTAATCCGAGCACTTTGGGAGGCCTAGGCACGTGGATCACCTGAAGTCAGGAGTTCAAGACCAGCCTGGCCAACACGATGAAACACTGTCTCTACTAAAAATACCAAAAATTCTCCATGTATAATGGCGGGTGCCTTTAATCCCAGCTGCTCGGGAGGCTGAGGCAGGAGAATTGCTTGAACCCAGGAGGCGGAGGTTGCAGTCAGCTGAGATCATGGCACTGCACTCCAGCCTAGGCAACAAGAGTAAAAACTCTGTCTCAAAAAAAAAAAGTAAAAAGAAAAAATTGTATGCTATTGTGTGTGATAGTAATGCAACTCAAATGATAATAAGCAAAAAAGTCCTTTAGTTCCTAATGTATGTAATTATAAAATCTGGATTGTGAGCCTCGATATCCAAAACACCATGTTTCTTTCCATCACTTTGCTCTCCTAACTCCTGCTTGGTTTTGTTTTATGTATTCACCCCCTTTCAGGTGGACAATAGCCACCTGCGGTGTCAGACTCACATCTTCTGATATTGGCATCTCCACTAAAGAGATGATCTTCTTACTTACTGACTCCTAGCCTTGGTTCACATACCCGTAGCAAATACAGCACGATGATCGCTGAGGGTAGTGGCCATCTCCTAGTTGATTGCCTCAGCCTTGACTATGCTCCAACAGTGAAATACGACAGGACTGCTCCCTAAAATGACATAAAGTGGTAGAGTGGTTCTTAATTTAATGAAATTGTGTATTTATTAATGAGATGCTGCTGACAATTTAGGTTTAAAATGAAAATTGCAAAAATAAAATTTTGACCTTAAACTTATAAATCACATATGAGTATAATGTAACAGAAAAATGACAATAAAATGTTTCATGCAATTGTTAAATACTGCATACATATTTTTCCATGAACAGAATAAAATGTATTGTGTATTGAGAATATAATAAGTGCCCTGCTTTTTATACACATCATCTCTTCTCTTTACAAAAAACATAAATTATTCTATTTTTATTCCCATTTGAATTGGAGGAAAAATGTCAACATGGCAAGATTGTGATTAGACTCCATATTGGTCTTGAGTCCCAAAACTGTTGCTTTTCAGTGTATAATATTGCAGTTCAGTTGAAGATTTACTATCTCAAATAAGAGTCAATAACTAGTGTAATCAGCAAAGGTCAATAGGTAGCTCCTTGTGAAACAGACTTAGACATAAATTTGAAAAAATAATTAAGCCTTAATACAATTTTTAATTGTAGGGAGGACAATTTTAACATATTGAATTTAGAGTTAGATTGCATATAAATTAGGAATAACAAGGATAAAAGCAGAAATATTAGAAAGAACATACATTGTTTTCCCTGTGACTAATACAATATTATTTACAGGTTTGGTTGCTGTGATGATGGACTCAAATGCTCATTTTCATCCAGAAACCTAGCAGAGATTTTTCTAGTAGTACAAATAAATTCCAAATTAAAAATTTTATTTTAAAATATCACTTAATTTTCATAAATGCAGAAAACATTCAATTATATAATTATATTATATCACATTATTAGAGTAATAAATTTAAAGATGTATTCAAATCTGTAGACTTCTAAGATTAGATTTGGAAAACAGGATTCATTCCTGATATACACTTTGTTTTTACATATTCCCAAAATGATACGACTTCTCGTTATTGTTGTTAAGCCTGGGAAATTTGTAACCTTTCACAGAGCTAATAGTGCAGACGTAACCAGTAACTTTTCTGTTTGATTTTTTTAATACAAAGTTCAAATATATATATATATGGAAGGCTAAATCTCCAAAAGGTAGTCAATAGAGAAAAAAAGTTAACAAAAGATTAAGTTAAGTGAATTATGGCTAAAATATTGGTGTCTTGGCTATATGAAATGTTCAGCCATTTGAAGGAGAAATATTTTCCTGCATGATCTCAAACTTTCATTCTTATGGGGATGCAGTTCCTATTTTCATCCCATATAGATATTTGATGTAGAACTTTCCTATTGAGAATTGAACATTTATGATATTTAAAATCCAAGGTCATGTTAATCAGATTTTCTTTTTCTTTTTTTTTTTTTTTTTTTGAGATGGAGACTCACTCTGTCACTCAAGCTGGAATGCAATGGCAAAATCTCATCTCTTTGCAACCTCCACCTCCCAGGTTCAAGTGATCATCCTGTCTCAGCCTCCTGAGTAGCTGGGACCACAGGTGTGTGTCGCCACACCTGGCTAATTTGTTGTATTTTTAGTAGAAATGGGGTTTCACCATGTTGGCTAGGCTGGTCTTGAACTCCTGATTTCAAGTGATCCACCTGCCTTGGCCTCCCAAAGTACTTGGGATGACAGGCATGATTCCTGTAATTTCTTGGGATTACAGTCGTGATCGTCGTCTGGCCAGCTTTTCTTCCTTTACTACCCTCTTCCAACTTATTTACATTGGTTTGAGAGCTAGATCATTTAATTTTGCCATTCATAGCCAACTGAATGACTATTTTTTTTTCTATATTTCTGGATGTGTGGAGTAATCTATATAGAGTATTTATTTATTTTGACAGGTTAATAATTTTTCTTTGTTTTCTTTATTCAATATCAGTATTTAATTTACCATTATCAGATATTAAATTTTTTGTCCCAATTACTGTCAGTACCTGGACATTTTTAATTGATCACCTTGCATATAGATTAACATTCACTAACTGATAATTATCTAGTAATCATTTCTAAAGGCTTATGATGGATGGTTAAATTGCTGAGGGAGTGAGACATTTCTAATTATGTATGAACACAGCCTTTATTTCTGCATAAGGTGGATTACTAGTGGAAGTCAGTTTAATGTAATCCTAGGTAATGATACTGATGAAATTACAGCACTAATGTGCTGATTATATTTTTCTAATATACACTGAAATGATCATTAGGATTATAAGATTGTAATATTTCACACAAAATGTTCGTCATACCAGCAGTAGTATTACTGCCTTAAAAGGTAAAGCCCAGATTCTCTGACTTCAAAGCCTGTTATATTCTTTATAATCTCATCTTAGCTAGTTTCTAATTCTATCTTTAGTTTCCCCCTATTATATACACATTTTTTTTTCTGGCTTTCTTTATAAAAAGAACCCCTTCTTTTTGTTATTGCTTCTAAAAAGAACCCCTTCCCTTCAGCTTCTCCACTTAGAAAACTCATGATTTTCTGTATGCTTCTATTGGAGTAATTATTAAATTATATTTTATAGACTTCTTTACTAACAATGTATTACTTCTCATAGACACGCTTCTTACAGACTATCTGTCTCTGGCTTTAATGAATCAAACCTTGAAAATTACTGGCTACTATAAACAATGTTTCCAAACATCAGTGACTATGTTTTTCTTTTTAAGAGACAGAGTCTTACTATATTGTTCAGTGGCTATTCATGGACCAGATCATAGGGCACTGCAGCCTTGGACTCCTGGCCTCAAGTGATCCTCTCCCCTCAGCTTCCCAAGTGCTGGAACTAAGCTGGAACTAAAGCTCATCACTGTGCCCAGCCATCAGTTTTGTTTTTTTTTTTTTTTTTTGAGGCGGAGTCTCGCTCTGTCGCCCTGGACAGGCTTTTTTTGAGGCTGGAGTGCAGTGGCGGGATCTCAGCTCACTGCAAACTCCGCCTCCCCGGTTCACGCCATTCTCCTGCCTCAGCCTCCCGAGTAGCTGGGACTACAGGCGCCTGCCACCTTGTCCGGCTAGTTTTTTGTATTTTTTTAGTAGAGACGGGGTTTCACTGTGTTAGCCAGAATGGTCTCGATCTCCTCACCTCGTGATCCGCCCGTCTCGGCCTCCCAAAGTGCTGGGATTACAGGCTTGAGCCACCGCGCCCGGCCCAGCCATCAGTTATTTTTGATGTTTTATGTATTCAATTCATTTCTTGATAATAAAATTATCACATATTAATTGGAAAATAATTGGAAATGTATTAGAAATTCCTTAAGCTAGACTGATTTAGAACCTGGGTTGGCTTTAATGTTGAGCCAGGCTTGTGGGTTCATTTACAATGCAATTTTCTTAAAAACTTAGCACATTGGTTAGTGTGGTGGCTCAGGCCTGTAATCCCAACATTTTGACAGGTCAAGGTGGAAGAATCACTTAAGCCTGGGATTTTGAGACCAGCCTGGACAACATGGTGAAACCTTGTCTCTGCAAAAAAATACAAAATATTAGCTGAATTTGAAAGTGTGCGCTTGTAGTTCCTGCTACTTTGGAGGCTGAGGTGGGAGGATCACCTGAGCCTGAAAAGTTGAGGCTGCAATGAGCCATGATGGCACCACTGCATTCCAGCCTGGGTGACAGAGTGAGACTCTGTCTCACTAAAACCAACCAACCAACAAACAAACAAACCAAAAATACTGAACAACCCCAAAAAAACAAACACCACTTTGCATATCTAGTCTATGTGGTTCTTCTCAGCTGTCCTTATGTCCAGTTCTTTTTGCCTTTAGTCTTATGAAGTCCATTTATTTCTAAAGCTATTTAAGTCAGCCTTTTACCTGTATCTTCAGAGTTTCATACATTTGTAATATAGTTAAATTATCTTGTCAGAGTTTGCATTTCTTCCTGGGGTCCACTAACCTTCTTAATTTTTATTTTTTTAATTTGCATAAATTGTAGGGTTTTTTTGTTTTGTAAATCTTTATAAGTATCGACAACTGCATAATATCGTATATACACCATTGTAATATACAGAAATATTTCACTGCTGTAGAAAACCCCCTGTGCTTCACATATTTATCCCCTCTCCTGCCACTAAACCCTGCTGTCTTTTTATTGGCTTTTTATTGACTCTATAGTTTTTGCTTTTTCCAGGATGTCATATAATTGGAATCATGCCATATGCATCCTTTTCAGATTTGATTGCTTCACTTAGAAATCTGCATTTTAGGTTCTCCAAAATCTTTTTGTGTTTTGATAGCTCATTGTATGTTCGTGTCACAGTTTGTTTATACCTTAACCTATTAAAGGATATCTTGGATGCTTCTAGGTTTTGGTCATTATCAATAAAGCTGCTATGCATATTTGCATGCAAATTTTTATGTAGACGTAAGTTTTCAAATCAATTTGGTAAGTACCTAACAGCATGATTTTTAGATCATATGTCAGTCTGCGTTTAGCTTTTTAAGCTAAGAAACTGCCAAATTGTCTTCCAAAGTGGCTGTTTCATTTTGCAGTCCCACAAACAAAGAATAAGAATTCCTGTTGCTCTGCATCCTTTATAGCACATTGTCAGATTTTAAGTATGTAGTGATATCTTCTTGTTGTTTTAATTTGAAATCTCTTAATAACAAATTATATTGAATATTTTTTCACAGATAAATGTGATGATCAATTTTATATGTCAGCTTGGCTAAGCCACAGTTCTCAGATATTTGGTCAAACAATATTCTAGATGTTTCTCTGAAGGCATTTTTTGATAAAATGAACATTTAAATCAGTACACTTTGAGTAAAACGGATTGTCCTCCATAATGTGGATGGACCTTATGCAATCAGCTGAAGACCTTAAGAAAAAGACTGCCCAAGGAAGAGGAAATTCTGCCAGTAGACTGCCCTTCAGACTTGAACTGCAACTGTTCTCTGGGTCTCCAGCCTCCTAGGCTGCCTTGCGTATTTTGGACTTGCCAGCCTCTACAATAGTGTGAGGCAGTTACACATGTACACATTTACACAATTACACACATGTACACAATTACACATGTACACACACACACACATCCTATTGGTTCTGTTTCTCTGGAGAACACTAATACAATAATTAGCTATCTGTCCCAGTGTTAAACATGAAAAATAATGTAATAATTTATTGGTAAACCTGGATCAGTTTGAGTGACAATGACACTTAGACACTCATTATAGCACATTTTTTCCTTAGCAGTGTTAATAGCTCTTGTTTTATCTTTGTTTTTTAGTATCTGACACTCATGTTCATCTTGGTTTAAACTCAGATATTCACAGACTCCTATTGCAGTTTTGGAGAAAGAATATCCTTGGTGGTTCTTAATTTATGGGACTTGTAATTTTCTTTAGAGATCCCAGAAGTAATTACTATAAAGTTCAAGAGCAATTTTTTATTAGGAAAAATGTTTTGCAATATTACCTAATACTGTCCGTTAATACAATACTGCAAAATACCTAATTCTATTTGACTTTAAGACAGAATGATGAAAAGGAAGAATTAGGAGCTTTGAGAGGTAAACCAGAGTTTGTCTCTCAGATCCCTATTTTATCGTATGGCCTTGGGTAAATTTCTGTATCTATGCGTACTCCAGCTTCTTCACTTGCTTACATGTTATATGGTTATTTTTATGCATCAACTTTACTGGGACAATGGACGCCCATATATTTGCCTGAACATTATTCTGGGTATGTCTGTGTGAGGTCTGTTTCTAAATTTACTTATTTGCTTGTGGATACATAGTTGTTGCAGCACCATTTTTTGAAAAATACGCCATTTTCTTTATTATGTTGCCTTTGCTTCTTTGTCAAAGAATAGTTGATTTATGTGAGTCCATTTCTTGGCTCAAATTCTGTCCCACTGACAGCTTTCTTTATTCTTTTGCCAATACCACATTGTCTTGATTACTGTAAGTTTGAAGTCACATAGTGTCAATCCTTTAACTTAATTTTTCTCATTCATTATTGTGTTGGCTATGCATCTTTTGCCTCTTTATGTAAACTTTGGAATCAGATTTTTTATATCTGCATAATAACTTGCTGGGATTTTTATTAGGATTGCATCAAGTCTATAGATCAAGTTGGGAAAAACATGATTGACCATTTGTCAATATTATCTTCGTATCTATGAACATAATATATCTCTCCACTTATTTAGTTCTTCTTTGTTTTTTTCATTAGTTTATGACCTTACATGTATTTTGTATAACTGTGTATTAGATCTTATGCATATCTTGTTAGATTTATACCCAAGCATTTCATTTTTGTGGGTGCTAATGTATATTACATTGTGTTTTAATTTCAAATTTCATTTGTTCCTTGCTTATCTGGTTTCCTGTTTAGAAAAAAGAACAAAAAATATGGCTCGCTGCCAGTGCTCATTTAATTCTACATAAACACACTCTTTGAGGCTGAAACAAATCTGACTGATTTCCAATATGAAAATAAAATATAAAACCTGTTCTTGGAATTATTTCTAAACAGAGCTAACATCAGAATTATCTAAATTATCAGAATTGTCTATTTCAGAAAAATCAGATTCATCAAATTAGTCTTTGGCAAACTACAACTCAAGAATGATGTTAATATCATGTGTAGGAATGCTGTATTTTCTAGGATTTGACATTTTCAGTGATTGAGATATACTATATTTTGTAAGTGGAAATACCACTACTAAAAAGAGAATGCAATAAATAGAATGATGTCTTTTGTTTCCAAAGTTGATATACTCGAATGATGTGAAAATAATAAAAGCAAGATACTTTGTGGCAAAGTTAGCTTGGAGAAAATGCTGCAACTGCAAACCCCACTGGTGAGTATTCTTTGGGCAAATGGGAAAAGGGTTATGTATAGGAAAGCGATTGACATTTATATCTTAACCTTGTGTCCTACAACTTTCTTATAAACACTTATTTGTTCCAGGAGTTTTAAAAGATTCATTTAGATTTCCTATGGAAATGATCATGTCTTCTGTGAGCAAAGATAGTTTTATTCTTCTTTCTCAATCTGTGTACCTTTTTTTAAAAAAAGAGAATTTAGATTCAGGGATTACATGTGCAAGTTTGTTATGTAGGCATATTGTGTGATCCTGAGGTTTGGGATCCTATCAAGCCAGGTAATGGATGGTCCTATCACACAGGTAACAAGGATCGTACCCAGTATATAATTGTTCAGCCTGTCTCCTCCTTCCTTCTGCTCTCTAGTAGTCTCCAGTGTCCATTGTTTCCATCTTAATGTTCATGTGTATTCAATGTTTAGCTCCTAATCATAAGTGAGAACATGTGGTATTTGGTTTTCTGTGCCTATGTTAATTTGTTTAGGATAACAGGCTTTAGTTGAATCTGTGTTTTTTCAAGGAACATGATTTTGTTCTTGTTTATGGCAGTATAGTATCCCATAATGTGTATGGAACCATATTTTCTTTATCCAATCTACCACTGGTGGACACCTAGGTTGATTCCATGTCTTTACTATTGTGAATTGCACTGCAATGAACATAAAAGTGCATGTATTTTTTTTGGTAAAATAATTTATTTTTCTTTGGATATATACCAAGTAGTGGTATTGCTAGAACAAATGGTAGTTCTGTTTTAGATTCTTTGAGAATTCTTCAAACTTCTTTCCACAATGACAGAAATAATTTACATCCGCACCAACAGTGTAGAAATGTTTCCTTTCTCCACAGCCTCACCAGTATCTGTTATTGTTTGACTTTTTTATGATAGCTATTCTGACTGGTGTGAGATATTATTTTATTGTGGTTTTGATTTGCATTTCTCTAATGATTAGTGATGCGGATAATTTTTTCATATGTTTGTTGGCCATGTGTGTATCTTCTTTTGAGAAGTGTCTACTCATGTCTTTTGCCCATTTTGAAATAGGATTATTTGTTTTTTGTTTTTGGATTTGTTTAAGTTCCTTATAGATTCTGGATATTAGACCTTTGTCGGATGCATAGTTTGCAAATACTTTCTCCCATTCTGTTCGTTGTCTGTTTGCTCTGTTGATAGTTTCTTTTGCTATGAAGAAGCTATTTAGTTTCATTAGGTCCCACTTGTCGATTTTTTTGTTGTTGTTACAATTGTTTTTGGGGACTTAATCAGAAATTCTTTGCCAAAACTGATGTCAAGAATGGTATTTCTTAGATTTTCTTCTAGGATTTTTATAGTCTGAGGACTTACATTTAAATCTTTAATCAATCTGGAGTTATTTTTTATATATGTAGTGAATGGTAGGGGTCCAGTTTCATTCTTCTGGATATAGCTAGCCAGTTATCTCCACGCCATTTATTGAATAGCAAGTCCTTTCACTATTGCTTTTCTTTTCGTCAACTTTGTCAAAGATCAGATGGTTGTAGCTGTGTGGATTTATTTCTGGGTTCTCTATTTCGTTCCACTAGTCAGTATGTCTGTTTTTGTACTAGTATCATGCCATTTCAATTAGTGTAGCCTTATAGTACAGTTTGAAGTCAGATAATGTAATGCCTCAGGCTTTGTTCTTTTTACTTAGGATTGCTTTTGCTATTTAGGCTCTTTTTTTGGTTCCATTTGAATTTTAGAATAGATTTTTTTTTCCAGTTCTGTGAAAAATGACATTGGTATTTCGATACGTCTAACATTGAATCTATAAATTGCCTTGGGCATTATGGACATATTGACAGTATTGTTTTTCCAATTCATGAGTTTGGAATGTTTTTCCATTTATTTGTGTAATTTCTGATTTCTTTCAGCAACGTTTTGTAGTTCTCTTTGTGAGCTCTTTCACTTCCTTGGTTAGATGTATTCTTAGGTGTTTCTTCTTTTGTGCAGTTTTTGTAAATGGAATTGTGTTCTTGATTTGGCTTTCAGCTTGAACATTCTGTGTGATTAGAAATCTTACTAAATTTTGTACATTGATTTTATAGTTTGAAACTCTGCTAATGTGACTTATTAGTTCCAGGATCCTTTTGGCAGTGTCTTTAGGGTTTTCTATATATAGAATCATATTGTCAGCAAAGAGAGTTTGATACCTTCTTTTCACATTTTGATGGCTTTCATTTCTTTCTCTTGCCCAACTGCTGTAGCTAGGACTTTCACTACTATGTTGAGTAGGAGTGGTAAGAGTGGGCATCTTTAGTATGTTCCAGTTCTCAAGAGGAATGGTTCCAGCTTTTGCCTATTAAGAATGATTTTAATTGTGAGTTTGTCACAGATGGCCCTTATTATTTTAATTATATTTCTTCAATGCTTAACCTGTTGAGGGTTTTTATCATGAAGGGATGTTGGATTTTATCAAGAAGCTTTCTCTGCATTTATTGTAATGATCATATGGTTTTTTTTTTATTCTGTTTATGTGCTGAATCATGTTTATTGATTTGTGTATGTTGAATCAACCTTGATTTCCAGAAATAAAGTCTGCTTAATCATGGTAAATTAATTTTTTGGTGTACTGCTGGATTCGTTTTGACAATATTTTGTTGAGGATTTCTACATCTATGTAGAAAGGACATGCTTTCAAGTAGGATTTTTAGACCATTTACATTCAGGATTAGTATCAATATGTGAGATTTTCATTCTGTCATTGTGGTTTTTTTTGTTTTGTACACTTGATTAAGTAAGTACTTTATAGCGTCTGTAGGCTATGTGCTTGACTGATTTTTCTGGTAGCGGGTATCAGTCTTTGATTTCCATATTTAGTATTCCCTTATGGACCTCTATTAAGGCTGCTCTGGTGGTAACAAAGTCCCTTAGTGTTTGCTTGTCTGAGAGGAATTTTATTTCTCTTTTGCTTAAGATGGTGTTTAAGCTTAGTTTGGCTGGATATGAAATTCTTGGTTGGACTTTCTTTTCTTTGTAGATATTGAAAATAGGCCCCCAATCTTTTCCAGCTTATAACGTTTCTGCTGAAAGGACTGCTGCTTGATTGATGGGGTGTCCTTAGTAACTGACTTGACCTTTCCTTCTAGCTGCCTTCAAGACTTTTTTTCTTGTGTTGACCTTGGTTGATCTGATGATTATGGGCCTTGGGGATGGTCATCTTGTATCATAGCTTGCAGGGGTTCTCTGTATTTCTTTAATGTGCATGTCAACCTCTCAATCTCTAGTGAGATTGGGGAAATTTTCATGGACTGTATCCTCAAATGTTTTTCAAAGTGCCTACTCTCTCCTTCTCTCTCTGGAATACCAATGAGTTGTAGATTTGGTCTCTTTACATAATCTCATATTTCTCAAAGATTTCATTTATTTTCTAAAAATTATTTTTCCTTTGTTTTTGTCTAACTGAGTTGATTCAATGAACCCACCTTTGAACACTGAGATTCTTTGATCAGTTTGGTCTCTTCTGATGTTAATGCCTCTGACTGTATTTTAAAATTCCTGTAGAGAATTCTTTAATTACAGAATTTCACTTTGATTCTTTCTTAAAATTGATGTTTTGTTTTTCAGCTTTTGGATAGTTTTACTTGACTCCTTGGATTCCCTGGATTGGGTTTCAACTTTCTCCTGCATCTCAATGAGCTTTCTTACCATCCAGATTCTGAATTCTATGTATATCCTTTCAGTCATTTCAATCTGGTTAAGAACTGTCGCTTGGGGATATTGTGTTCATTGGGAGGTAAAGTGACATTCTGGCTTTTTTAATGTTAAGAATTCTTGTACTGATTCTTTCTCATCTGAGATGGTTGGTGTTCCTTTATGATGTAAGATGAATTAGAGTCAATTAGCTTTGTTTGTGGGTGTTTTCAGTTTGCTAAATTTCTGTACAGGATCCTTTACATGTGGCTGGATTTTTGCAATAGGTATCACAGGCTTTGTACACTGCCAAAATATTTTATTTTATTTTTTTAATTGAAGTAACTCTTATTTTACTTAATAGCAAAATATTTTTGGTGTTGTAATTTGGGCTGAAATCCAGTAGATGGTGCTTAAGAGTCATGGCTGGCAGTTCTTAGGCAGCAACTTTGTATTTCAGCACATCCATAGTAGTGGTTTGTGGTGGTGGGGAGAGAGATGATGCCCTCACCAGGTCCACTACTGGGCATCAGAGGAGTCCCTCCCCAATCACTGGTGCCATACTTGTGTTTTCTTTGTTAGGTGTTCCAGGCCTTGGGATTTTTTCAGGCAGAGGTCACAGCTGGCCGACAGGCTATTGCCTTCCTGAGAAAGGAGGCATGCACTGTTTCCTGGCCAGCCCACAAACCAGGCCATCTCACCTCTCTGTTCCGAGAATGGAGGCTCCTCCTCTGCATGGGCACCACCCAAGTGAATGAATCTTGCCTGGCTAAGAGCAGTGGCAGGGTGAGGTGGGGGGCAGTCACACAATCTGCTGCCTGGGTATTTCCCAGGGGAACACAGAGCTGTGCCCACCTGCAGAGTTCAAACAGGGGCAGGACCACTGTGCTGGAAACCCAAGCCTGTGAGTCTGTCCCAGCTAGTTAGCAGCAGCAGGAGTGGGTGGAGTGGCACAGATAGACCTCCAGGTCTTTCCTGGGGGAACAGAGAGCTGTGCCTGTTGGCAGAGTTCAAGAAAAGGTGGGGCTACTTTGCTGGAAGCAGGAGCTGAGCCTTGTCTGGCAAGAAGTGGAGCAGTCTGACTGCTTCCTGGCACCGTTACTATGGCCTCCATCAGGGCTATGGCAGCTGGTTTTGGGCTGCCCAGGGATCCAAGACCTGTGAGGCTTCCTGTGATTTTGAGTGATGCCTCTGCAAAAAACTCCATGTGAATCTCTGTATCTGTCTAGAGGCCTAGGGGGCTAAAATGGGCTCTCTCATTCCCAGGATTGCACAGGTCCCTGTAAGGAATGTGAATCCTCTGGGGGTTCTTACTTCCTCACCCTTTCCCTGTATTAGGGAGTTTCTCCTGGCTCCACACTGGTCCCAGGTGGGTGACCGCCCAACTTTGCTCTTCCGTGTTCTCTGTGTCCCCTGGCTCCCTTGACCAATCCTAACATGATTTCTTAAGTGATCTACTTGAAGAGTTAGTATTTACTTTCCAGTTTGTTTCCTCTTCACGGGAGTGGCACACCCTAGCTGCTTCTAGTCTGCCATGTTGAACTTCCCCTGGGTGTGCCTTATTTTCTTGTCTTATTACGTTAACTAGTACATTTTCCAGTCCTTACATAACAACATACATCTACTTTATCTGTTAAAGTCCTTAGTATGTTAATAATACTTGTTTTAAATTCCTGGCCTGATAGTTCCAACATCCTTTTCATGTTTGGTTTTGATGCTTGCTATGTCTCTTCAAATTGCCTTTTTTGTTGGTTTGTTTTTTTCATTTTGGTATGCCTTGTAGTTGTATCTTGATAGCCAGACATCGAGTACTGGGTAAAAGGAACTACAGTAAATAGGCTTTTAGTAATGTAGTGTTATGATGTGGGGGAGGGGAATCATTTACAGTGCTACGATTACGTATTAGTCTTTTAGTAACCTTATGCCTCTGACTGTTATCTTGACAAGTGTTTCTCAACTTGCCACCCATCCTATCCCAACCCTTAGATGAAACAGGATTACTAGAGTGGACTAAAGTTGAGTATTTCCCCTCTCACCGGTAAGTTAGGCTTTTAAAATAGTCCAGCAAATCAGACTCTGGTAAACTAATTCTCTTGAGGGCAGGCCTTGTTAAGAACAGAGCGCTCTGATGTATTAGTATTTAAAAATGGTTTCATTTTTCCTCTCCCTGCCCAAAGCATGAGGGGATTGTTCTCTGATATTTACTGTGAGAATCTGATTTCTCTCCTAGAGGTAAATCTTACAGCACTGTGTTCCTATTCCCACCATGACAGGGTGCCCCTGGAGTTTTTTTTTTTTGTTTGTTTGTTTGTTTATACTTTAAGTTCTAGGGTACATGTGAGCAACGTGTAGGTTTGTTACATATGTATACATGTGCCATGTTGGTGTGCTGCACCCATTAGCTCATCATTTACATTAGGTATATCTCCTAATGCTATCCCTCCCCACTCCCCCAACCCCAGGACAGGCCCCAGTGTGTGATGTTCCCCACCCTATGTCCAAGTGTTCTCATTGTTCAGTTCCCACCTATGAATTGAACATGTGGTGTTTGGTTTTCTGTCCTTGCGATGGTTTGCTCAGAATGATGGTTTCCAGCTTCATCCATGTCCCTACAAAGGACACAAACTCATCATTTTTTATGACTGCATAGTATTCCATGGTGTATATGTGCCACATTTTCTTTTTAACTCTCAGATGTGTCCACATTAAGTCTTCAGCAATTCATCAATTGCAGTTCAGATTTTCCTACCCCAAGACTGTTTCCTGCAGTAGTTTCCACTGATGAGTCTTTGCTCCAGTAGGATGTGACTGCCTGTTTTTGCCTGTCTCTCCAATTTTGGAAGCAGCAGTTAGCCCTATGTCCTTGCCTCTCTTACAAATGCAAGAAGAGTTGTTGATTTTTCCGTCTATTCAGCTTTTTATTTGTTGTTGGGACAGAGTGGTGACTTCCAAGCTCCTTACATGCTGAATCAGAAATTGTAAGTCTCATTATAATTGTTTAGAATAACAAAGCAATCCATTTTGTGGGTAATTTGTTTCAATTAAATTAACATATTTCTATTACCATAAATATAGACTGTTGTATCAGATATCCTTTTTTTTTGGCCAATAGCAGGTTAAATTTACTTATCCTACCTCAGAACCCACTGCAATATGTTGATATAAAATTGAACTGTGAAATCTGAACACCCCAGTTATAATGACAGTCAAAATCATATACCATATAATCAATAAATAAGATCAAGTTATCCTCTCCCAGCCAATATGTGCTTTGAGCACATCCCCTGCATGTCCATTTCCTAATGCTTTCACAACTTACTACAGTGCGTTTTGCAATGTGTTCAGTTTTTGCTTAGAGGTTGTGAGGTACAAATTCATATCTTCTATTGTATGCTATGCTATACTATGCTATGCTATACAGCCTATTCCATCCCATCCTATACCATTCTGTGCTATTCTGTTCTATTCTACCCATTCCATTTTATTCCAGCTCCATTTTGTAAAAGCAGTAGTCACAACTCAAATATATGTTATAGCCCATTAATTCCTTTTGATTTGCAGTTTTAAAAATAACATGCTGTGTATGCTAAAATAATTCAAGCTGTTTCCAAATCTTGGAATAAGAGCCATGTAATTACTTCTAATAGAAACTTTTCTTTATTATTAAAATAATACAGAATTATACCTTTATTATACAGGTATCAAAATAGCTCCAGTGTTTGTTTTATAAAAATTACTTTTATGTGACTCCAATATGTATGATGGCTTCATTTCATTATACATTCTTTGATCTACAAAATTTTTCTTGGAAATTTAAAAGAAGATAGAAAAAGACTGTTATTATACTGTCCTTGCCAGTTCTAATATGAATTGGACACATTATGCCACAATTCTTTCTTCTAGATCTTGTATTATCTTATTCATATCTGTACCAATTAATTAGCCCCTCTCTTTGAACATGCGCAATGTCCTTAAAAGGGTGTCATATGAAATTAAAAGAAAAAGTCTTGCTCTGTGCTCTGAAGAACGGTTCTGGAAAATAAATGTCAGCAATATGTGAGAAATGATTTTCCTAACTGAATTGTAAGATATACTTGCTGAAAGTTCTCTGAAGATTTATTTACAATGTAATAAGATAGATGTTAGTGAAGAGATAGGACTTATTTGTCCATGGGTTGCAGATTTTGAAATCAAACACATTGCTTTATTTAGGTTATTTCTTTGGCATATTTTATTAGTCTGTGTAAAAAATAATATAGGATATTTTATTGAAAAGGGAGAGTTGAGGCATACTGAATTATAAGGATTTGTTAAATTTCTTTTGATGATACATTTATTAAAATTATTATCACAAAATTAGGTATTCTATCATTAAAATTGTGTAACAAATTGTACTGTGATACTTAGATGTTTTTTCAGGGAGCAGTTACTTTCTTTGGTTAAAATCTTAAAGAAAACTAACTAAATAATAAAGCTTGTATGACGAAAGAAGCTATGAGTTCAGCTAACAGTGGAAGATTTATTTTTATTTTTACATTTTTCATTCATTTTTTTTCTTTTTCTGACAGCTTGTGGCCAGAGTTGTACTATTGTTTATAAAGGTTTTTTTTTTTTTAATTTTAGAAGCAAGGCTTATTGAAATAAATTTCCTATGTAGTATAGTTTCTATGGCAACTGTAACTGTCTTTTATTTTTACACATACCATTTAGAATTAGTTGACAATAATTATAGACCACTTAAGCTAAAACATTTCCTGTACAGCAGAGACATGTATAAAGACAGGGTTCAGAAAAATAGTTCTGGTTTAGAGAAACTTAAATCACTTGTTAAGAAAGACTTGATTTTCTTACTTAGGTAGATGACTGAAATTCTACCTAAATATCCAGTGTGAAGTTTGAGATAACTACTATAAGTCAAGGGACATTTTCCCTACTATAATTTAAAAATTCCATTTGTTACCAAAACTTTTAATTTCTCTTGTCCTGGGTATGTTTACATGCACATTCCTCACTTCTCAAATTTTCTTTAGTTCAATTACTACTTCTTTGGAAATAATTTGGGTATTGGGCAACAGAATAATGTAGAAAGTATATGCATTAAAATTAACTTTTTTATTTACCAAACCTCTTAGACCATAGTTTTCTAAAGAAGGTAAAGCAAGGTTTCATATAATTGGAAGAATTGCCAATTAACTTGAGAAGGAAATCCATAATTAAGCTGCATCATGCTATTGAAAGTGAATATATTTATTTATCTCAGTGGCCTTAGAGAAGTTAACTTGTAAACATGAAATTATTTTTCAGTCATTGGGTTATTAAAAGTGTCCATTAAAACAGTATTTCACTGGGTGGGATGTTACCAGTTTAGAAAAGAAGAAAATGAGATTTAGACAGTTGTAAAATCTCCCCCTGAAATACCTTTACTCATGCCATTTCTTTGTTCAATAATAAAGATAAATAGCATGGCAATGACAATTTTGTGCAGGAAAACTAATTATGGTGTGCTTTAGTACACAATAAAAAGTGTGTTCTAGCCTGTAAAATTATTCTCTGAGGTTCATATAGGAAGGCTAAAATTTTCTTTATAACTTTTTTAGGATGCTGGGGTATAGTGGAAGAAATTATGTGCTTTGATTGGGTACTGTGGACAGTGAAAGAAGGAGCAAATGACCATAAGCTGCTGTCCAGATACTAACTGCAGCAATGAAGGCTCTAGTTTATTTCACAAGCTCTTTTACTAAACTTCCTGTCAGAAGAGGCCATGGGATTCATGGTGGACCTACTTCTGAACCTCCGTTAGCTCTATGGATTACCTGTGCTGGAAATAAAAAGGTACTTTTCATATCTCCTGCTGAATGAAGTATAACTGACTGACAGCCTGAGCTGTAGACCTGTTGGAGTATTAATGTAGAGGCATACCTCATTTTATTGCACTTTGCTTTACTGAGCTCCACATATATGTCAACAGCATGTGATCACATCATGTCTCTGTGTCCAATTTTGGTAACTCTCATGATATTTCAATGTTTTAAATTATTACTATATCTAATACAGTGATTTCTGATAAGTGACCCTTGATGTTATGATCGTAATTGTTTTGAGGCTTCACAGACCTCATCCATATAAGATGGCAAACTTAATCAATAAATGTGTGCATTCTAACGGCTCCACCGACCAGCCATTCTTCCTCTCCTTAGGCCTGACAATATTAGGAAATGACAATATTAAATCTCCTTAGGAAATGACAATATGAAAATTAGACCAATTAATAACCCTAAAAGGGCCTAAGTGTTCATTTCTCACTTTAAGTCAAAAGCTACAGAGGATTAAGCTTAATAAAGAAGGCATGTTAAAAGCTGTGATGGGCCAATAACTAGGCCTTGTGTGCCAAAAAGTTAGCCAGTTGTGAACGTGAAGAAAAAATTATTGAAGGAAATTAAAAATTATATCCCTGTGAACACACACATGATAAGAAAGTTAAACAGTCTATTGATGATATGGAGAAAGTTTTAGTGGTCTAGGTAGATCAAACCAGCCACAACATTCCCTTAAGCCAGAGTCTAATCCACTGCAAGGCTCTCCCTCTTTTCAATTCTATGAAGGCTGAGAAAGGTGAGGAAACTGCAGAAGAAGAGTTTGAAGCTAACAGAGTTTGGCTGATGAGGTTTAAGGAAAAAAATGCTCTCCAGAAACGTTAAAAACTTTAATATGAAAGTTCAAGGTGAAGCATCAAGTGCTGACATAGAAGCTGCAGTAATTATCTAGAAGATCTAGTGAAGATAATTGATGAAAGTAGCTACACTAAACAGTAGGTTTTCAATATATATGAAATAGGCATGCATTGGAAGAAGATGCTATCTAGTACTTTCATAGCTAAAGAGGATAGATTAATGCCTGCCTTCAAAGCTTACAAACACAGGCTATCTTTTTAGAAGTGAATGTAGCTGATGATCTGCAGTTGAAGCCAGTACATATTTACCATATGAAAAATTGCAGGGCCCTTAAGAGTTATGCTGTATTTATCCTTGCTGTGCTTTATAAGTGAAACAAAAATCCTGGATGACAACATGTCTGTTTGTAGCATGGCTTACTGAATATTTGTTGAGACCCACTGTTGAGACCCACTGCTCAGAAAAAAAAAAAAAATACTTTCAAAATATATCATTTCTCATTAACAATGTGTCTAGTCACCCAAGAGCTCTGCTGGAGATGTACAGGAGTTTAATGTTGTTTTTATTCCTGCTAACACAACACTCATTCTATATCCCATGGAGCAAGGAGTAATTTTAACTTTCAAGTCCTAGTATTTTAGAAATACATTTTATAAGAGTATAGCTGCTACAGTGATTCCTCTAATGGGTCTGAGCAAAGTAATTTGAAAACCTTCTAGAAAAAATTCACAACTTTAGATGTCACTAAGAACATTTGTGATTCATAGGAGGAGGTCAAACTATCAATTTTTATGGGAGACTGGAAGAAGTTGATTCACAATCTAACAGATGACTTTAAGGGGTTCAAGACGTTAGTGGAGGAACTAACTACAGATGGGGTGGAAATAGCTAAAGAATTCAAATTAGAAGTGGTATCTGAAGATGTGATTGAGTTGCTGCAATCTCATGACACAGCTTTAATGGATGAGGAGTTGCTTCTAATGGAAGAACAGCAAAGAAAGTGATTTCTTGAGATGTAATTTACTCCTGGCAAAGATGCTGTGAATATTGTTGCAATGACAACAAATGATTCAGAATATTACAAAGATATAGTTAATAAAACAGCAGCAGGGCTTGAGAGGATTGACTCCAATTTTGAAAGAAGATTTACTGTGGGTAAAATGCTATCACACAGCATTTCATGCTATGGAAAAGTATTTGTGAAGGAAAATATCAATTATCGATGTACATACTTCATTGTTGTCTTATTTAAAGAAATAGCCACAGCCACCCCAAGCTTCAGTAACCACCACCCTAACCAGTCAGCAGCCATCAATATTAAGGCAAGACCTTCTATCAGCAAAAAGATTTCAACTTGCTGAGGCTCAGATGATTATTAGCGTTTCTTAGCAATAAACTAGTTTTACATTGTTAATACATTGTTTTTAAGATCTAATGCTATTGCACACTTAATATGCTATAGTATAGTGTAAACATAATTATATATGCAATGGAAACTCAAAACAATTCATGTGACTCACTTTATTGTGATAATCACTTTATTGTGGGTGGGCTGGAAATTAACCTGTAATATCTCCGAGATATGCCAATCATTCCATCTCTTAAAAAATGTAGGACTCCTTAATGGACTACTTTTTCTCAAGTATTTTCCATCCAACCGGCTGAAGTTTCTTAGGAATGGGATGTAATCAGTGCCTTTTTTTTTTTTTTCCACCCAATTTTCCTCCTCCTCCCTCTTCTTCATAGCTGTCAGACCTGCATCACGGTCTGAAGAGTCTTCCCACTTTCTCTAGATTCCTTCTCTTTATTATTCATAAGCATTTTTCCCCAAGTAAATATCTTGCACATAATCAATATTGTAAAAATCACCTGTCTTGGCATCTGCTTCTCAGAGGACTTGAACTTAGAGTTTGGGGAAAAGATAAATAATTTGTTATTGGATGTGCAAATTGTGAGATGTTTATTAGATATCTTTTGAACAGGCAGTTAGTTCACATATCTGGAAATACAGTGAGAGGAAAGTTCTAATCTGGATGTAGAAATTTGGGAATTGACCAAGAATCAATGATATGTAAGCCATGGAATCAGGTGATTTTTATCAAGGGAGCAGAATAAATGAAGCATAAAAGAGGACTGATGATTAAGCTCTGATTTACGACCTCAATTAGAAAAGATGACTGAACAGTGAAGTGGGGATTAAATTAGGAAGGCATGAAGGACTGGAAATCAAGTGAAGGAAGTGTTTTAAGGAAGAATCTGTAATTAATCTTGCAAAATGCTGTTGATGAATCTGGCAATATGAGTTCTAAGAAATGATTGGATTTGGCAATGATGGGGTCACTGCTGACCTTAAGAGAAAGTTTTACAGGAGTTGTAGGGGTGGTAGACTTATGTGAATTTTCAGGAAAGAATGGGAAGATACACAGTGAATATGCAAAGGGAGAGAGTGAGTATGGAGACTGCTGTCAAATACTTTTGCCATAAAAAAGAGAAGAGAATTCGATGTTTTCTAGAGGACGAAATAGATTCAAGGAATTTTGATGGCTTTTTTTTTTTCTTTGATTTTAAGATGGGAAAAAAATCATGTTTGTGTGCTGACAGGAAGTAGGAAGGGGGAAATTTGATAAAATACTAAGAAGAGGGGAAAAGCTCTCTGTAGCAACGTCCTGGAGTCGGAGATAAAGTGTGGATGGACGATCCAACCTTCGTAAAGTGAGGAAAGGCAGAGTTAATAGGCACAGATGGAGGTAGATGGATAAATGTGGGTGATGACTCTTTTTTAAAAAATCCTCTTCTGATTCTATTTTCTGAGTAAAAGCGGAATCCAAGGGAGGTGTTAGAGGTTTTTACTTGTCTCAGGAAAGTGAATGGACTCAGGAAGTGCCATATGAGATTGCCTGGAAGCTTTAAGAACCCATTTGGGGTTGTAGGCATGAATGTAAAGTGAGAGCAGTCTGCAGGCATTGTGTTTTTTTCTGTAGGGCATGATCTACTCTACAAGGGCAGGCACAAGAAGGCATTGGATTGGATTTAATTAGAGTCAAGGTATTGCCAATTTAATACCAGGAAGGAAGAGAGGGGCACTAGAGTTGAGAGGGCAAGCAAGGGAGTGATTATAATATAATATAATACAATATAATATAATATAAACACAGTGAGAACATAAGGATGGTGAGTATCCAGGTTTTCCTATCATCCTCAAAAATGTACCATGTGAGCAATTCCCTGTTGGTGAGTAAAGCTCTCCCTATGTGACATTTATCTTCCTTATATTAGTATGGCTTGGAGAGAGTTCTGGGATGGTGATGCTTTGCAAAGAAAAGTCATGAAGGAAATCATCAGAACACATCATTTGCCTGTTATCCAATATCTTGTTGGATCTGAACTGAAGGATTCATAAGACCGTTATTAATGGCTAATATTTCAAAAGAAGAGACTTTTCTTGTTAACACAATGTATCAATAAAAATATTTCTCAAGGTAGTAAGCTTATCCAGTGACAATGTTTTGCTTAGATAAATTGGGTCAGCATATCTATTTTCTGCAACAGCTAATCAAAATATTTTAATAAGCATAAGAATTCCACATTAAAACACAGAACTGAGATTCCTACCTCAGTTATTTGTGCATCTAATCCATTATAGTTGATACTACTTTGCATTAAAATGATAAATGCAACAATTTCTTGTATGTTATATAAATAATATACACATAAAATAAAATATGAATATGTCACTCTTAATAGAGAGACATCAGTAATTTCTTAAAATTGCTTTTTTAGGTACTCAAGCATTGCCCATATGCATTTAAATGTTTGAAAGTAGTGTTTTCTAACAGGCAGAGATTTCGTGATGAAGACACAAAAGTCGGTTGCAACAAAAGGAAAAATTGACAAATGGGATCTAATTAAACTCTAGAGCTTTGTCAGAGCAAAGGAATCTATCAGCAGAGTGAACAGACAACCTACAGATTGGGGGAAAATATTTGCAAACTGTACATCTACAAAGGTCTAATATTCCAGCATCTATAAGATACTTAAATTTATAAGAAAAAAACAAAAATTTCCCATTAAAAAGTGGGCAAAGGATATGAACAGACACTTTTCAAAAGAAAACATACATCCAGCCAACAATGATATGAAAAAAGCCTCAATATCACTGATCATTAGAGAAATGCAAATCAAAACCACAGTGAGATACCATTTCACACTAGTCAGAATGGCAATTATTAAAAAGTCAAAAAAAAAAAAAAGCAGATGCTGGTGAACTTGTGGAGAAATTGGAACACTTATACACTGTTGCTGGGAGTGTAAATTAGTTCAGCCATGTGAGAGTGTGGCAATTCCTCAAAAACCTAAAAACAGAAATACCACTGGATCCAGCAGTCCCATTAATAGGTATATAACCAAGGAATATAAATTGTGTAATTATAAAGATACATGCACATGTATGTTCATTGCAGCACTATTCACAGTAGCAAAGACATGGAATAAACCTAAATGCCCATCAATTGTAGACTGGATAAAGAAAATGTGTGTATACACCATGAAGTACTATCCAGCCATATCATATGAAAGAATGAGATCATGTCAGTTGCAGGGACATGGATGGAGCTGGAAGCTATTATCCTTATTATCGTAATGCGGGAAGAGAAAACCAAATACCACATGTTCTCACTTATAAGTGGGAACTAAATAATGAGAACACATGAACACATAGCGGGAAACAACACACACTGGGGCCTAGCAGAGGGTGCTGGTTAGGAGGAGAGAGAGGATCAGGAAAAATAACTAATGGGTACTAGGTTTAATACCTGGGTTATGAAATAATCTGTACAAAAAACCTCTGATGACACAAATTTACCTGTATAACAAACCTGCACATATATCCCTGAACTTAAAATAACAGTTAAATTAACAAAGAAAGTGGCTAACACGGTGAAACCTCGTCTCTACTAAAAATACAAAAAATTAGCCGGGCGAGGTGGCGGGCGTCTGTAGTCCCAGCTACTTGGGAGGCTGAGGCAGGAGAAGGGCGTGAACCCAGGAGGCGGAGCTTGCAGTGAGCCAAGATTGCACCACTGCACTCCAGCCTGGGTCACAGAGCGAGGCTCCGTCTCAAAAAACCAAGACAAAACAAAGAAAGTAGTGTTCTCTAAATAGCTTAGAGAAAGACAATAATTCAATTATTTATATTTTTAAAAATTATTGTTTCAGAACAATAATTCTTAGATGTTTAAAAAGTGTTTAATGTGTTAAAACAATGGGATATAAAATTGGCAGAGTTCCTGCTTTGATTTTTTTACTTAAATGAAATTTGGTTTGCTTATATATACATTCATTGGATAAATAAACTGATATTTTATTTAACAGCAAAATTGAGTAAGCAATGACATTTTAAAACTTCTTTCTGAATACTTACATCTTGACAACATTTATATAGCTAACAGCACATTTGTAGAGAAGATGTTTAGGATCCTCCGTGATAAAAACATATATACATATGTATACACATAGTTTTAAATTTTTTTTATTTTCCAACTACTATTTACTCTAAAGATAATATTTTTTTAATCTAATAATGACTATAAGGTGTCACCACAGCCTTTACTTAAAAGCACCATTCCACCTCTGAGAATAAGCTGATATTTTACTTAAGGCATATTGAACTTCTCCATGCACAAGAAGTTGGCTTGCCTGCCTAAAAAATAAATTTCTATGCAGAGCTTGTGTAGGAAGAATGAAATCTGCAACTTGACTTTTAGGATTGTCGTTTTCAGGGTCAGGCAGGTTGGTGTTCAGCCCTGGCTCTGCCGTCTATAGCCTGTGTGAATTTAGGCAAGTTTATACCTTTTAATGTTTCAGTTTCTCTGTCTTTCCCTCACACACCTTTGAATAGAATGTTAAGTACAAGAAAACAGGACCTAGTCTTGTTTAAGAAAGACTCCCTAGTCCCAGTCCCTGGCACACCAAAAGATCCTTAATAAATATTTGTTGAGTTGACAAATATATAAAATATGTATTTTGAAGAGTATAAGAATAGTAATTATATAATAGGGATATTTTGAGGATAAAATGGCATAATATATGATGAATACAGAGCACAGTCCTGGATCAGAGTAACTATTCTTATTAGGGAAAGTTCAAGAAAAGCTGGAGTAAGGTTACCTTCTGTGTCTAATTTCTTCTTCCCCTTCAGATTGTGGAAGGGATTTATACTACGACTAGTGGCCCTGTGCCACACTCTAGCACCCATGTATGTGTGTAAGAAGGAAAATATTTATCTTATTAATATTCATATCTCCTGAACCTTTTCTAATATTTAGGAGAAGTGGAAACAAGTTAAATGAATTAAAGTACTTTAGCACACAATCTAAAACTCATGCCATCAGTGAAAATGTTTTCAGAGCTTAACCATGCATACCAGAAAACAGGAGGTAGAACATGCGATATGTCATTGATTTTAAGGTGCTTATTTTAAATTTTTACATATCTGAAATCCGGATGCATTTTACAGTTAATGGCATCTTACAATTGACTGGCATCTTTCTTTCTTGGTAGTGCATAGCATAATAGGATGTCTTGAATAAAGTTTGTGAAATATGTTATAGCTATATATTAAAGCAGTCCTCAATGTTTATTTCTTATTACCACGAACCCCTGGCAAAGAGCCTTCTAGGCATTTTTTCCCTAATATCTCCCCCCACGAAATGTTAATACCACAGATATACTCAATATGCTTATCTGTGTTTTGTATATGAAGTGATAAGATTTTTTCTTTTTCCTCAAGAACCAATTTTCTTCCCCTTGGGGGCTCTATTATATTGGAAATGTAGGTATGAAAGTGATGCATTCCTTGTTATTCTTAGGTTTTAGAATCTCATTTACTAAAATAATGTGAATCATGAGCTAGTTCTTAGCTTTAGAGGTTTTGGCTTTAATTATATAACACAATGTCTAGGAATTGTATTATTATCATGAATGTCAAAATGCCTGTAAAGTTTGAACATTTGCTATTTACCCCAACA
This sequence comes from Colobus angolensis palliatus, assembly GCF_000951035.1. Classification (NCBI taxonomy): domain Eukaryota; kingdom Metazoa; phylum Chordata; class Mammalia; order Primates; family Cercopithecidae; genus Colobus; species Colobus angolensis. Next base: position 4,315,224 of record NW_012114422.1, read on the forward strand.
GTCAGAAAGCTGTCCATAATATTTTTTGTTAACAAATAAAAGATCTTCAAGTTCATCCAGTGATGTCATTCAACATATATTTCCCATTTTATGAATTAAGATTATTTAATAATTTCAGTGTAGAAATTTAGGATGTTCACTACCTCACTTTCACATATTCATTATTTTAAAGCCATAACGTGAACAATACATCCATAAAGAGACATTTAAAGACCATCTGATATTCATGAAGTACTAAGAAATATGCTGTTTTATGCTCCACATATTACACTCAGTTGGGAGAATGAAGATGTGCAATTGTTGAAGTTTTTGTGCAGACTCATGTACTGCAATCTAAGCAGTTTTGGGATTCCCACCTCTTATAGTAATAATGGGATACAGAGATCAGTTCATTTGTGACCAGTGGTTTACACGAAAAAGAAGGTAGGGATACAATCTCTGCCCATCAAATAAGGGTTTCCTCTTGTAAAGCTAATTATTATATTCAATAGCTTGAATTGATAGAGAAAGGAATAATTTATGTACTTGGATAATATCTTTAAATAGCAAAGTTGTTCAATATGTTCTTAAATATTTACTTATCTTTCTCTGAGCTATGCAGTTTAACTTCCATTTTTAAAAAATTAGTGGTGTAGAAAATTTCTACTATTAGCGATATATAAAGTCTTTAACTTTTTGTATGTATTGCAATAACATTATTTTATATTTGACAATTCAAACATGTTTATATTGGCCCAGTTGTATTTGATTGTGTTAATTGGCTATTTTGGATACTCAGATGTGTCAGAACACTGTGCAGTTGTTATAGGTGATGTGAAATATTCTAGTAGATGAAGCAATGTATCAGCAAAAATTAATTAAGATGAGCAGTACTCCGAAGAGACTCATCATCAGAATATAGAAATCCACATCCCTGCTTTATCATTTTAGTAAATTGTACATAGCTTTTGTAAATAAATTGAAAATTAATTCAAAACCAGAAATCATCTCCCCCGCTGCTCCTGGTACTTGCTCTTTCTCTGCCTTTCAGTCGAAGCATCTCCATGATACTCCGGGCATAGACATCTCTCAAGTTAACACTGATATATGAGTCAGTGGCTATATTCTTGGTAAGCTTCTTTAGGGCTTCACGCTGTCTAACAGCTGCTTCCTTGAGTTTCAAGGTGAAGTAGCAAGCAGAGAAGCGATCATTAATAATAGCAATAGGCAAGGCCAAGACAAGAATTCCTGATAATATACACATGAAGGCCACGATTTTGCCTGTGGTGGTGTCTGGTCTAATGTCCCCATATCCCACGGTAGTCATAGAGGTGGTGGCCCACCACCATGCACAAGGGACACTTGTGAAGGTTGTGTCAGGAATGCTTTGCTCAGCAAAGTATTCTACAGTTGAAAATATAGAGATTCCCACGGAGAGAAATAAGAGCAGTAGGCCAACTTCTTCATAACACTGGGTGATTGTCATCCCAAGGGAGCGTAATCCTGCAATAGAACAAATGCTGTCAGTCATTGGCATCCCTCTTCTCTCCCTTCCTTCCCTTCCATCCCCTCTCCCTCTTGGCTCTCCACCCACAAACTGCATTGCACACTTAAATGTCCCCAGCACTGGGCAATGTTCTGGGGATACAAAGTTGATTAAATCATAATCCTTGTGCTCAGGAAGTTCACAGTCTAGTTGATGGGACCAAGTTGAGAAGGCTAGAGAGAAATATAATTAGATTCATTAATTCACCTATAGAATTATTGAACTTCTACTATTAAAAAGAAGGCGAGAAGTAAGGCTGAAGGCAGGCAGGGGTGGTATGATAGGAGTTTTGTACTTTAGTCTGCACAATAAGAGGCCTTTGCGGTGTTGTATGTGGAGGGCTCATTTGGTCACATCTGCATTTCAGTGCATCGTTTTAGCACTTGTTTCTAATGCCAATTTTATGTTGTCTTGTATTTTATGTGTCTGTTTTTCTCACCTTCCTTGTGAAGTTTAACACAATCAGGAACCTGATTACCGGAAAGCCAGATAAAGTAAACAATGGGCACCATAGCAACAAAGTGAAGCAGCAGAAGGAAGTTAGGCATTGGTGATAAACTTGACATGAGAACATCACATGTATATTCAGGGGATATTCTCAGCGGTATATCAAGAGGATGTCTGAACTCCCAAGACACCCACTGAAACCCTAGTCCTTAGTACCAAAGCTATAGGAAATTATCTCCCTTGAGTACATAAAATTTCTGCTTTCCTATAATAACAGACCTGAATACAGAATATTCCTCCATTGCACAAAGATATGGAGAATGGAACCACTAGAGAATTTACTCATTATGAAGCATTGGCTGCTTTTCCATTCCTAGATCTGAGGATTTATTAAACCCCAGGGAGACAGACCCTCGATAGTCCAATTCTGTCTCTGAAGACACTAGGTCCTAAGGGGAGTAAGAGCCCCTTATGAGCCGGCGTGGTGGCTCACGCCTATAATCCCAGCACTTGGGGAGGCCGAGGCAGGCAGATCACGAGGTCAGGAGTTCGAGACCAGCCTGGCCAACATGGTGAAACCCTGTGTCTACTAAAAGTACAAAAATCAGCCCGTTGTGATAGTGTGCGCCTGTAATCCTAGTTACTTGGGAGACTGAGACAGGAGAATAATTTGAACCCGTAAGGCGAAGTTTGTCGTGAGCCGAGACCATGCCATTAAAATCCAACCTGGGCAATAGAATGAGACTTTGTCTCAGAAAAAAAAAAAGAAAGAAAGAAAAGCCCATTATGGAACTAGGCTTTGAATGAACCATACGATTTATTCCCTAATACTAGAGAGGTGGTTAATAAAGTTTATCCACATTTTGAAATAATATCAACATAATGTCAAAATGATATTGCCTCAGAAGTCCAAAATAATACCCCTTAGAATCATTATTTGTTTTTATTCACTCACTAGAAACTATTTCAAATGCATTAACATACTAATCATACTCTTACGATTTTGAATCTTGCTCTTCAAAGTTTGAGATATTCTTGAATTATTAACCAGCTATTTTTAAAGATCATTGAATAGTTTGAAGTTTAACTTTAAAAGAATATCTTTCAGAATACCTTTATAATATCTTTACCTTTATAAAGAACTGGCCTTGATGTGTTTACATGGAATTACGTTCCTTAAATAAATTCACAACACATGAGGAGATGCATAGCATTTGTCTGGAAACACTGTTTTAATTTAAAGCAAATGTTCAAAACAATTTTGTAAAGGAAAACAAAGTGGGTGGAATTTCTAGCATGTTATCTCTATTAACTCAGAGAATCCTCAAAAGAAAGGATGTAAGAGGGACAAGGTAATTGTTATGCGATTATACAGATGAGGAGGCTGAGGCATGAAGAGATAGCTTATCTAGTAGAAAGCTACAGAGCCATGATTTAAACCTAGTTGTCTGGCCAAAAGGTGTTATTATTCTATAACACCTCTCAATTTTTATTTATAATTATTACATAGGGAAATAGATCATCTATATTTAAATTTTAATAAGTGTAGTGTTGAGGCAAAAATTGTCAAATATCCTAGTCATATATTTTTAATAATTAAGGGTTTACTAAAACTTTATACATGTTTTAGAATGGAGAAAATCTTTGAAGAGGTGACATTGTGGAAATTACGGTTATTTTCCTTTTCCTTTCTTCTAGAAAAAAATGTAGTCTTTACTGGGTGTTTTTAAATTGAGTCTTGTGAAGAGTTTATAAATACTTGAAGAAAGCATCCCATTATCTGTGTCAGAAAACAAAGAGTGGTACTTGTAAAAGTTGTTAGAAACACCATTATCAAATTCCTGGTATGTGAGACTAGCTAGGAAAATACACTACCAAAATTGTATTATAATGATTTCTAATTACCAGAGAAATGTTGAAGGAAAACGTATCAGAGGTTAATTTCACTCAACATTTATTAGAAGGACAACTACCATCAACCTTTTTTAGGTGGTCAGTCAGGGCACATATCTAGGGAAATAAAATAGGGATAGTAATCTGTAGTCCATTTGTTTGTGCTAATATGTATTTGTGTCAACATATATAAAATTAATATGACATCATACTTCAGTGTTTCTCAAGGTTTTGTCCAAGAACCACCTACATCAAAGTCATTGGTGAACTTACTATTTATAAAATGTGTGCTCCTAGATCCGGCCTCAAGCTTTCTGGGGATTGGAGCCAGAAGCTGTATTTCAACAAGCTTGTCTGGGGATTCTTATTTTCATTAAGGTATGTCATAAGGAAACTCATGTACTCCAAAACATCTGACAGTTGCCGGGCCAGCCACTGATAACTACTACTGTTGGGGATGCAAGAACCATTTTTAATCAGTTCCTGTGATTTTCACTGATATTGATTATAATTTTCACGTACCTTATGTGTTTGTGTGTGTGTTATATGGAGACTTTTCTAGGAAAATATTAATTGTATTTTCAAAGGCTCTATGACACACAAAAAACTAAGGGATTTCTGTATTCCCCTCTCTCATACATCCCAGGTTAGGGACAAGAAAACCTTCAGATACTAGATAAAGCATTTCATTAGTTCATTTTGCTTTCTCCCAAAGCAAAATATTTTCATTGCTTCTTCGAAAATTTTGGAAAGGCCACCTGTGCCTAGTCATTTCTCTTTCTAAATGGCCAGAGAACGCTCTGAAGGGCTGACTTTCCCTTCTGCCAAGGAGTATATGTGGCAAGTACTTCTTGGATACTGAAGAGAAATTGGTTTATGTCCCTATATATCATATATAATTTATGTGTATCTTTTTATGTGTCATTTAGGCCTGTTTTGTCTAGAACCTTGAAGAGGCAGAGTGCCTTTAATTTTTGTAAATCTTCTGGGCAATGGTTTCAAATAAACTGAGGTTAGCAAATGGTCAAATTTTCTCTCAACATTTCTCTTATGGAGAGGAGGCATGTGAGAGCTCACTTCTCTATACCTGTGATAACAACTTCAAGGTTTTATCTTCCCAATATCTCCTTAGAGGTCATGATCGGGTAAAGTATGGGAGTTGGTAGTTTTGAATATCAGTTCAGCGTTACTTTCCTTGTACTGTGGTCAAATAATGAATGCTGACATGCAATGCAAATTAAAAGTCATCAATGAAATCTGAATACCTGTGGAATGTCTGCCCAGCTTTAGCATGCGCAGAGCCCTGAGCAGCCTCAAAACCTGGACAATGCGCCCCACGTTCTCCAGCTCCTGCGTGGTCTGGCTCCCACTTAGGCTTTCTACCAGAAGAGTGATGTAGAAGGGCAAGATGGCAAGGAGGTCTATGATGTTCGGCACCTTTCTTAGGAAGCGACACCTGTCCCGCACACACAGGAAGCGGAGGACAAACTCCCCGGTGAACCAGCTAATGCACACATACTCCAGGATTTCCAGCAGCTGCAGGTCCAGCCAGCTTAACTCAGCTGACATCAGGGCCATGTTAATGATGGACACCACCACGAAGATAATAGAGATGACCCCAAAGATACGGGCAGCTGTGGAAGATCCAGGTTTCTCCAGGATATTCCAGAGCTTCTGGCGAACAGTGGGACAAGGTCCTTGGGAGAAGTCCTGTTCACTCTCATGTTGACTTTCCTGGTCTTCTGTGTCCTTCTTGAAGTCTAAAGTTTCACTCAGCTCTTTTCTTCTGAAGTATCTTGTAGAGAAAACAATTTGGTGATTAGTCAAACTTTATTAAAATACAGAAGTATAAGATAATTAAACATGGCAGGGAGGTCAGACTTTTCGTTCAACGAAATGGAGAAAAATGTCTATTCATATTTTAGTTAGGTTGTGTCTTACCCACAGTATTCAGAATTTCTCCCTTAGGATTATGATTATTTTTCTTTTTTCATTTTATTTTATTTTATTTGAGATGGAGTCTCGCTCTGCGGCCCAGGCTGGAGTGCTGTGGAGTGATCTCAGCTCACTGTAGCCTCCACTTCCCAGGTTCAAGCAATTCTCCTGCCCCAGCCTCCTAAGTAGCTGGGATTACAGGTGTGTGCCACCACCCCGGGTAATTTTTGTATTTTTAGTAGAGACAGGGTTTCACCATGTTGCCTGGGGGCGGGGGTCTCGAACTCTTCGCCTCAAGTGATCCACCCACCTCGGCCTCCCAAAGTGCTGGGATTACAGGCGTGAGCCACCACGACCGGCCTGGATTATAATTTTTAAAATGACACTGTCTTAGTAGAAGTTTATACATAGCAAAGCTACTTTGGATTAATACATTTTATTACCCATTTTCTGGTAACAAGAACAGATGTTTGGCAGACGGAACTTTTTTGTGTGTATAAAGGAAATGTATTCATGAAGAAATGGTAATAATAGCAAGGTAACCTCAGAGTTCCACAGTCTTTCAATCAAGGGACCAACCTTTTATCTTCTATGTTTAAAACAATTCTCCATTCAAGTTTTTCAGTCAGTGTTCTAGGTTTGATAAATGATAATGCTGCGTGCCAAATCTTTTATCCCTATACATGCATCTTTTGGAGCATGGCTTTTCTGATTCATTTATTCAGTCACCAAATATTTATTATGGGCCTGAAGTCCCTTGCCTTATATGTTAAATTAGCATACTCAAAAAAGGAACAAAGAGATTGAAAAAGTTCTATTCAAAAGTTGGCGATGACGCTTTCCAGTCCCCCACCCCCACCCCACCTGTCAACCCAGAAGTGGCCACACCTTATTGCTAGGCCTGGCTCCAGCGAAGCTTATGTAAAGTCTCAAATCTACCTGTGCCTTCCTCTCCTTCTCTGCCGAGCCCGCCTCCCCGCCCAGCCGCCGCATGCCTCCGGGGTACCTGTCCCTGCAGCAGGAATCGATGCTGAGCTCATCGATGCCCCAGTACTGGATCTCCTGCAGGAAGGAGAGCGCGCACAGCTGCTCCATGACATGCAGGCGGCCCGTGCGGTAGTAGTGCAGGACATAGCGGAACGCCTGCGAGCTGCGGTCGAAGAAGTACTCGTTGTCCACGGGGTTGGCATCGTCGCAAAGCTCCAGAGGGCTGGGCACGGCGGCCAGGGCCCCAGGGCGGCGGTAGGAAGCCACCACCACGGCCAGCTTGCCAAGGCGCGTGTGCGGGAAGCAGGACAGCGCCTGCTGCGAGAGCACGAAGCGGCTGCCGCCCACATTGACCGTGAAGCAGTCCCCGAGCGCCAAGGGCTCCCCTTCACCCTCGCTGCAGAAGACACTAGAGTCCAGGGAGGTCAGGGAGCCGCTGTCCAGCGGCGAGTCCAGCAGCGCTCTGCCGCTGGAAGGCATCTCTATCCCAGTTGCCGCGGCCTGAGGGCGCCACAAAGTTGGGGACACGCCGGAAGCGTTGGGCCCGCGAGGGCGGTGGCACGGCCCCTGGTGGCGACCGGGATTCCCCGGGCTCCCGAAGGGGTTACCTCTCTCTGGCGCACTCTCTCCACCCGCTGTGTTCCTTCCTCCTCCTGCCGCTAGGGAGCCGCGAGTGCGCGGAAGCAGCGCACAAGTGGCAGAGAGAGGAGACTGGGAGCAGAGGAAGGGTCGCTCTAAGAGAAAGGATGAGGTGAGGTCCAAGCCCGACACAGTCCCTGTGCACACTGCCGGTCGCCCTGGCCCTTCTCAAACGTTGTCACCCCGCCTCCCAACTTCGCAATTGCGATTCTCAGCCCAGGAGGTGTACAGATTGAATGACTCGCTACTTGGTGGGTGGAGGGGTTGGGGAAGGGAGGAAGGAGGGAGATGTGGGGCGGAGGAGGAAGAAGAAGAGAGAAGATGACTCTTAGCTGAATGCAAGCAAGCAAGCAAGGGGGATGGCGAGACTCACTCCTGCCCGCAGGAGACCAAAACAAAAAGTTCAGAAAGCAAAGGAAGTGGTAACCGGGTCCCTTCCAACTTGAGACTTTATATTCCTCCCTCTTCTTTCACTGCTGCCTCATAGGCCTCCCCGGAGGTGTTCGCTGGGGATGTGAGCAGGTGGGGGAGGGTGCTCTGGGTGAGGGGGCCGCACCATTTTCTCCCAATTCACTCTCATTCTAGTCTGATGATCACTGACGCTCCATTTTCTTCTCCTGTCTCCCTTAGGTTTTGACCTCCTGGTTGAGAAACAAGAATAATTAATGATGACTTTTTATTGAAGCCCCAGTGGGTCACTAAGAACTAGGAGTGTCACTGTCAGTTCCCACCCAGTCGAGTGTACACCTCGTGTTGAGGCACTTTGTTGAGGCACCCTTCCTTTTAGCCATTTCTGTCCCTACAAGTTTCCCGGAGAGCAGGTGTTCTGAGCACAGCGGAGCTCTCATTTTAGAAGGAAAGGCAAAAAGGCAAGGAATAGAACAAGCGTGGGCTGGGGCAGAAATTTAAATAGTAACGACGGCCTCCCTCGGTAAAGGGAGAAGCCGAGGCCAGCGCCCAGGTGAGACTAGAAGTGAACCCACGGGGCCGCTGGAAGCTGCGCTCCATCCAACCTGTTGGACTCGGGGCGCGGAGGTGGGGGCGGGAGGGAAGAGCAAGTGACTCACCTGCAGCTCCCGGCACATCTGATCTGCGCACAACCGGCGCCGCAGGTAACGTACCCTTCCTTTGATCCTCTTGGTCTACACGTGAGGTCTGACTCGACCGGTCCAGGAGGGAAACTGTGCTCCAACTGAGCTCTACTCAGCGCCTGCTGCCTCGCCTTGCCTCCACCTCCCTCCGGGCTCCTGGACCCTGGGCTTAGGCTAAGCGGGGCCGCCCCGCCCGCTCTAGCCCGGAGAGCCACCCGCCCAGTGCTTCCAGCACCAGCAGAGGGGAGTGGCAGGATCTAAGGGAGGGAGGTGAGACGGCGGGGGTGGGGGCGGGGGGAGTGAGGTGCCTGGTGACACTGAATATTATATTCATCCTGAATACACTTGCAGAATTACTGCATTTGATTCCCGTTTCCCTGGATGTGCCTTTGCAAATGTTCCTGAACAAAATTTCCAACTTGATCAGTATGCTTAACTTGAGGTTAGGGCAGTTATATTAACTGCTTTGTTTGGCATGGTTCAAGGTTTTCTCGTTTTCAGCAGGCATCTCAGAATCATGCATTTTTCCAGTCTTTGCCAGAGAGAGTGAACCACACTCATCTTTGTTGTTTTCTAGTAAGTATATACAGAATACATATTGGAAAGCATATATGATGTATACACTTACATATATAAGTATATATTACAAAGTATACACACACACACATATTAGGTAGTATATATAAAGACACAAGTAGGTAGCCTGATGTAGTAGAATAAGATTTTTCATAGATTGGACAAAAAAGTTACTGTTTAGTTCTAACTTTGCCAACTGGCTGTGGGACGTCTAGCTATCATTTACTTCGAGGGTCTTAGTGCCTTTCTCAGTGAAATTTCAAGTTTTAATAAAAAAACCCAACATTTAATGGGTGCTTACTTTATGCCAGGAAATTTGTAGGCTCTTTATTCATGCAGTACCTAATTTAATCATAATGACAACACTATGAGGTAGCATATACACATTTTACAGAAAGGAAAAGTGAGGCACAGGGAAATTAAGTGATTTACAAAGGGCCACACAGTTCAAATCAAACCCAGGACTACATGTCAGAGCCTGCCTTCATAAACAAAATGCTAGAAACATAATTTTTTTGGTTGATAAATCAGTGTGGTTGCTTTTATTTTCTTTGTTTGCAAGTTTCTAATGAAGGACAGGAGTTTAATTAGGTATTTTCATCACACTTTCAACAAAAGTTTACTGAGCTTTCACTATATACTGGCACTATTCAGGGCACTTGCGATATATCAATGAAGAACAGACAAGATCTCTGTTGTTGTGGAGCTTATAGTAATCCTCTGAGAATAAATGGGGGACTTCAATAAACTTTTTTAAACTATAATATTTATAAGCATGGTTCTTTTGACAGCCATCCATTTGGTTAACTTCTCTCCATAAAGAACTCTTCCCTACAGTAAATACAGAGATGCTAGATTTATCCCAGTCAATAGTTCATCATTCTTTATAGGTACTGTATTGTTATTATTTTTTAATGTAATGGAGCTTTCCCCTGCACAGCAAGAAAATTCCTCGAACATCTCAATTAGAGATTATTTAGGTATTGAAAAAAAGCAAAAGGCCATAGTTCTGTTAAGCCTTATTCATACCACGATTAACAATAAAAGTCTATACTAGCTTTACAGATTATGGTGAGGAAAGAGGAAAGCGTTCAAAGGAGAATGACAGCTTTAGGTGAGGAGAGAGATCTTGGACAGGTAACCAGAGGTTAGTGAAAGATGACTGAGGCTTCCAGGTCTCCTCCCCTGCCACTAAGCCACTGAACCTCAGTTGTGATGAATGTTGTCCTGTAGAATGTTATAATAACCTCTCCTTAAGAGTCAGACTCTCTGCCACACATCTGACTTCTCACAACGATCCTATGATGTAAGCACTGTAATCCTTAGTTATGGATTTCAACTTGGATGCTCATAGGCACTAAGAAAGTAACTTTCTACCTTACATAGTGAATATGTGAAGGGGTATGTGAAAGGCTTGAAACAGGTCCTTTCTGACTCCTGACTCTGTCTCAACTGCTAACAGCCTAAATGTTTCAATTGGGCATTGATTGTAGTTATAGCAATTTACACTAATCAAGGCAATCATAACTAGAGGGACGATTAGTCAACATGGAGTATATAAATATAAATGACCCCTTTTTAAAATATAGAGTCTTGAGTAATACAAATCCCCACCTGTGCTCTGTGCCTTTCCCTTAAGTCTGTTGATTTTCCTTCCTTGATGGCCCAGGTTTTAGTAAGAGACTCCAAGGAAGAACATACCATAGAATAAGAAGGGAAATATGTCCACTTCAGGGATACTTCTTTTAGCCCTAATCCTGACCTGAGGTATAATCTGAGGTATGTCAAAGGAGAACTGCTGATAAGTAGTTGGAGGTGGTGAGGTCATGCTTTCCATTTCATTTCTACATAGCATGGGAGGAATGTGATTGTCATGTGGGAGGTTGCTCAGTACTGCAATGTAAAAACCCGACAGTCTAAAGGCTTTGGGTATATTCCCTAGTCATCAGATGTTATATTCGAGTGATTTTCCATTAAGATTCTTGTTTTGAAATACTCTACTTGCTTTTGGCTTCATCTATCAATTCTACACATATCGACTTGAAATGGAATCTCCAGCGACAACTAGTATTTTGAATTCTTTCCATTTTTATGAGTATTTTTAAGTTTATTAATGAACAGTGTATATTCTTAAAAGTTACAAATAAGATCAAAAGAAAAATCAGGGCATACTTTAAACGTCTAACTCAATAACAGTTATGAAAATAAAAGTTAAAAGTCATTTTAAGCTTATCAGAAAATCCTACTGTTAAAAATATGTAACACTTCATTTAGGTTTTGAAGAATTCATGAGAATATTTATGTTAATATCATATTCTGTTTAACTGTGATACTTTTGAATAATACATTATAATATTTCTGTGAAATCATTAATGCTTATCTCTAATATGAATGTTTAAAACAATTACACAGATATGATCATAAGCCATTAAAATGTTTTAGGAAAATGTAAATTCATTATTAATTTATATCCAAAATATCACAACCTTTTTTTATAATTAGATAGACATGGGAAATATAATGAGTGAATAATCTTGAATAAACAGCTTTGTAAAATTCAACTTAAGTAAAATCTAGATTTTCATTTTTAATTCCCTCACTGTAGTTTCATACATTTACACTAAATTCATTTAATTTGTATCATTCATCAACAATGCAGACGATGTTCTGTGTGAGGTATGCGTATCTTTGGCTCTGTCTTTGATTTCTCAGGAACTGACAACCAGATAGATGTACCAATTGTGACGATGTTTAAAAATGTCTTTGCGTGTGAACAAAATGACTTTATCTTTTTTTCCTTCATTGCACTGGGATATGTTTAAAGGTAAAAGAAAATCTGACAAATTCTATCTATTCATCTTTCATGTGCCTTCTAGGCGCTTGGAATAAATCCTTCCAACTCTATGACAGCCCACTCTAATGCAGAATTTAGCTTAATGTGGGCTTGTTCTGGATTTCTTCCAAGGGAAGGCAATTATCTTTGGAAGTACCCAAGAAATCATTTTTATAGCCTAGTCTGCTACAGAGATAGCATGAGGGGTTGCTGACGGTGATGGTGAGGATAATAATATGATAATAATAGCTGTTGCCTTTATGTGTTTAGTCCCTGTTCTGCCTTCTATGGGCTGCGTGACCTTAACAAGTTTCTTAAACCCTGTAAGTCTCATTTTCCTAATCTGTAAAATGGGGATAACAATAGTACTTTATGTTATTGTTTTAAAATTAAGTGAGATAATCCATGTAAAACGTATAGTGCAGTGTCATTCTTATCACTTTTGTTATTGTTATGTTTCAGGAATTTTTTTATACTTTTCGCTACCCCCAAGTACCCAACTGCAAGATGCCTAACCTGCGAGATGATAGGCATTATGTTAAGAATTTTACAAACATTATCTCATTTCTTTTATATTTTACATAATGCAACAATGAAGGTAATATTATGATTTTGTTTTTCCAGATGAGAAACCAGGATCAGAGTGTTAAAATAATTTTCCAAGTGTCAAACAGATAGTAGATATAGATTTGAACACGTTTGTTTGACTCAAAGCCTTTATTCATTGAAGGACATTGATATAAAAATAATGTGATGATGAGAAATCACTGTTAGACATTTTCCACTCTTCTTTGCAAATAATTTTGACAAAGGAACATTTCTATTATATGCTCCAAATAATTAAGAAATGACTCTACTTATCAGCAATAACCAACATATGACTGTGATTTCACATTTAAATAATTCAATTTTTAAAAATAATCATTCTCCAAAAGAGATAGGCGATTGGATTGATCATTAAATAATTTTTCACTTTGTCACTACTATATACCAAAGGCATGTTGAGTTTTTCTTGAATTATCAAAAAATGCATAGACTCAGGATACTTATTGTTCACCAGATTAATTTTTATAATTACGTTGAAATTAAGCTTTTATAAACAAGATTCAGAAGCAGTGGAGCAAAAGCATCTCAAGTTCTCTGGGAACTATTATGTGAACCCAATATTGAAGTTGAAAATTCCAATTAAATGCTTTTTACTCAACTCTATCAAATTCCCTTATTTTGATAGAGAAAGGTTGAGTCATATGGAACCATTAAAAACTGTGCCTCTCATTTGAGTGTATATGACTTATTAATACTAGAAGCAAAATTGCCTTTAGACTTATTCCTTATTCTATTTAGTACTTTCCTTCGTTATTAAGGAACTCAGTAAACTTGAAAACTTCGTCTTGTAATTGGAAGAAAGGTAATCTTTGCGCTCCATACTGTTACGAGGTTTTTGTTATTGTTGTTTTGAGATGGAGTTTCACTTTTGTCACCCAGGCTGGAGTGCAATGGCATGATCTCAGCTCACTGCAACCTCTGCCTCCCGGATTCAAATGATTCTACTCCTGAGTAGCTGGGATTACAGGTGCCTGCCACCATGTCCGGCTAATTTTTTGTATTCTTTAGTAGAGACAGGGTTTCACTATGTTGGCCAGGCTGGTTTCGAACTCCTGACCTCATGGTCTGCCTGCCTTGGCCTCCCAAAGTGCTGGGATTACAGGTGTCAGCCACCACGCCCGTCCCAGAAGGTTTTTAATGTTAATTTTCCTTGGTTTTCCCTATGAGAAGTGTATCACTCAGTAAATATTTATGGACATGTACTTTTACAATATTCGGGGGTAGTTATGGGAATACACTGATATAATATGTGTATAAAGTATAGTATATCACATATACAATACATACGAATATACACATTCAACACACACATATGAAAAACTAACACTGCAGTTTATAATGAGTACTAGTTTGGTTGATTACATTTCCTTACTCTATGCAAGAAAAGTAATGAGCAATCATTGACAATGTAAGGAAAATAGTAAAGATAAGCAAGGAGAAAGGCAAGGCAATTTTTCTTTGCAAAATGGTTCTTAATTATATGGTATAGTCCTTTTAAATAGCATCCTCATACCATTTTAAACGTAATCTAATAAAAGAAAAAAACATGAAGTAACTTTTTAGGACACATATGCTAAAATCTGTGCCGAAATATTTTTGTTAAACGGATTGTGAAACTATAGAATACATATTATTCTAATCTCAGTTTAAGCACATAGAACACTAATGTAAATATTGTACATATTAAATCATTGCACACAGGGATAACCTCAATTCTGTTTTAACTCCCAAGTCAGTGCTTTTTAAACTTAGCAACATGTTCTACTTTATTACAGTTTTCTCTTTGGTACCAAAAAAAAAAAAAAAAGGAATGTACACATGAATCTTGTTTTGTTGTTTTAAAAAAGAGCCCAGGATCAGTGCATGTATTCCAGAATATATTTTCTCTACACCGTGTAATTATATTGATGGCAACTGAACATACAAATTTGTCATTCTTGCAACATGAAGAGTAGCAATGAGCCATATGGCTTCTCCTTTACACCACTGCATCTGATTGACATCTCAGTTATAGACTCAGCCTCACAGTTCTCCCACAAACAGATTTCCCGGAAATCTAAACCAAATGAGAATCCAGAGGGAAGTCAAAACATAGTAAATTTGTCATAGGCCTGCTTTTTGGTTTGATTGCTGTAAGGTCAAATTTATCCATTTTAGTACAAGGGAATGTTTTATTCTTAAGGTGACAACGAGAAATATCATTTTATACTTATAATTTAAAAAAAGGAAATAAATCTCAAATAATTTGTAAAAAGTAGAAATAAAATAAATAAGACTTTTAAAATAAATTTAAGAAATCATCAATGTAGTCACAGGTTCAGTATTTATGTTGACTCTGGGCCCCATATGTCTTATTTTTAATAGCAGAAGCTTATGAAAAATCAAGAAAAGATAATTATTGAGTAAACAAATGGAAATTTTGAGTATGTGTTTATATGTATGTGGAGAGCAAGTATTTCAATTTGATTTTTAAAAATTAAGACATTGCCAGGTGGAGTGGCTTACACCTGTAATCCTAGCAGTTTGAGAGGCTGAGGTGGGTAGATCACTCGAACTTAGGAGTTCAAGACTAGCCTGGACAACATGGTAAAACCCTGTCTCTAAAAACAATTTTAAAAATTACCTAGCCAGTGGTGGCATGTGCCTGTAGTCCCAGCTACTCAGGAACCTGAGGCTGAAGGATCGCTTGAACCCAGGGAGGTCAAGGCAGCAGTGAGCCATGATTGCACCACTGCACTACTGCCTGGGCGAAGAGCAAGACCCTGTCTCAAAAACTAAAGAAAGAAAGAAATAAAAAAAGATATAGGTATACTAAAATTGTGTTTTATCACTTAATGTTGTTTAATAAATAGGAAAGTAGCAAAACAATTTTAAGCATAAGTAAGAAAAAAGCACTTCCTATTTGAAAATGGTTAACTTTTGGCCTGCTTCCCTTTTTTTCCATTAATAACGTGTTAATAGCTGGCAATGTAGCTGTTTGTAAACTATTTATTGATGACTAGATGTAAAACAAAAAGCAAGTCTGGGTATATTTGAACATAAAGGTGCTTGGATAAGACCATGAGAAAGCAGCCTGTGACCTCTGTCAATGTCAGCATGGGCAAGCATTGCGTGACACAGAAGCTATGTTTGCTTGTGAAATTATGATCCATTTTCATCATTTTTGAATCATATTTGAATCAGCACTTGTCCCTGGAGCAAGAAGACTCCTAAAGTAAGTGAGCCTCTCACAATAAAGTGATAGACATCACTTTCTTATAGAAGAAAAACTGGATGAAAACAACCATTTTCTTAACATCAAAGACCCCTCAAACGGTCTAATCAAACCCCAGGGTCTATAGAGCACACTTTGAAAACTATTGTTATAGAGAATATACTTATTTTGACGATGTAAGTATAGGATTTATAATGTTTACATTGTTCAGGAATGGAAGAAAGAAGTATAGAACTTGTACGCTACTAAAAAAGTTGTTCTCATGGCTTTAGGTTTTGAAATTACGGCTGTTATAGGAAGCAGCAGCATTGGGACCCCTTTACCCTCTTAAAAATTATTAAGGGCCCCAAACAGGTTTTATTCATATGAGTTATATCTTAACCATATTCAAATTAAAACATAAAAAATAAAAATATTCATTTATTAAATTATTTAAAAATAATAGTAACAAACACGATACCTGTAAAGAAGAACACATTTTTGAAAATAAATGTATTTGTCTCCCCTTAATTAGTGAGAAGAGTGACGTTGTTTTACATTTTTTCATATCACTTTCATATTTGACTTAATGTCTGCTTCTATATTCAAGCTGTTGCAACTTGGTATTTTGGTTGAATCTTACGCAGAAAACCAGCGTCACACAGACATACAGTTAAAAAATAGAGGGTATTTTAATAACTTTGGCATATATTTTATATAAATCTGTCTTTGATACTACTCCAGAACCTGACAGATTAGTTACAATATGAAGTCTGAAACTGTATCAATGAATTTCTCACACGCAGTTACATTAAAATCCATGATCTATCCTGTCCTTGGAATGATTTCTTTTGAATCCATACATGATTTTGTTATGTCATGCACTAGTCACTCAGAAAATGGTTGTTTCTTAGATATGCAGACCTTCCCAAAGTGACATATTTTACTAAACAACAACAAAACAATCACTTTTGTTAATGTTACCACCAATTTAATCAGATAATTTTTTAATGATTTGGAAGTTATCAAGCGTATGGTAGTACAAATGTGTTTTCCAAAATTCGAATTTTCATTTGGAGGCTCAAATTTCATCATCAGCAAAAAAATATTGTTAGGTTTCCTTGACAGTGACAGGTTCCATGCATTCATTTTTATGAAATTATTATAAACCTCTGTATAACCATAGTTCATCTATCAGCCTTTTCTTTTTTTTCCAAGTGAAAATGGTGATCCATAAAAACAGTGGCTAGCTTATTCTGCAACCCGAAACGGCCACACTAATGCTTTGTCGGGAGATAAGCATGTTACCGAGATATGCTGCAGAAGGCCTCCAGTGTACTTCCAATTTAGTCAAATAAAACATTAAAAAGACATGTATTCTATCAAGAAATGTAATAAAATTTATTTTTCTTATTGTTCATTGTTAATATTGTTGAGTGAAACTGGAATTTTATTCCCTGAAAGTATGTGAAGAACAGAGTGGCAACTAGTATAGTTTGGTGCCACTGCTTTGAGGTGTGCTAAAACACAAGCAGTTGTACCAATCATTGATTTTCATCATCAGTGAAAACAGACTCAGTGGGCCGGGCGCGGTGGCTCAAGCCTGTAATCCCAGCACTTTGGGAGGCCGAGACGGGCGGATCACGAGGTCAGGAGATCGAGACCATCCTGGCTAACACGGTGAAACCCCGTCTCTTCTAAAAATACAACAACTAGCCGGGCGAGGTGGCGGGCGCCTGTAGTCCCAGCTACTCGGGAGGCTGAGGCAGGAGAATGGCGTAAACCCGGGAGGCGGAGCTTGCAGTGAGCTGAGATCCACTGCCTCCAGTCCGGGTGACAGAGCGAGACTCCGCCTCAAAAAAAAAAAAAAAAAAAAAAAAAAAAAAAAAAAAAAAAAACAGACTCAGTGAAAAACACAAATATTGTCTAGAATAAAACAAAAAAAATTTTTTTCTTAACATCAGAGACCCCTCACAGGGTCTAATCAAACCCCATGGTCTATAGAGCACACTTTGAAAACTATTGTTATAGAGAATATACTTATTTTGGCAATTTAAGTATAGGATTTATAATGTTTACTTCATTCAGCAATGAAAGAAAGACGTATAGGACTTGCATGTTTTTCTTTGCATGGTTTCAACAAAATGTTTCTTGCATCTAATATATCTTATGTAGATATGCACACACGCGCACACACACACACACATAGGGAGAGAGAGAGACAAAGAGACAGAGTTGAACATATGAATATTCACATATTGTTAGGCAGGCAGAAAAAATTGATTAATTTTACCTATATTCAGCTATTTCTTATAAATTTCTTCACCCTGGGTACCAGGTAAATCCTACTTTTTTAGTATAATTAAATAAATATAATCTAATCCAATAATTTAAATATTTCCTTTAGGTAATGCATAGTCTTTAGGGGAAAAAAAAGTTCAGTCTCTTAGATTTTTGGCATCTTTTCTACCCTTCTCCAAATGGGCAGTATGTGGCCCAAAGAGATAATGTTCTCCAGTCTAGTCTAAGTGGGGTCAGTTGGATCACTGGTTAACAGGACTATTAGTCCAGGCTTCCTGGACTAATAGCTACTGGGGTATTCATGGGTATGAGGTCTAGAGGCCATTAGCTTCCTCACTTAGGCCTGTTCCCATCAGCTTGAGGTTATAAACGGTAATTTATCACACCTCTCCAGCACCTCAACTCTGTATCTCCGTAGCAGTGTAAAGGGCCACTTCTATCTATCTTAGGTTTATCTATCTGTAATCTACTATTGCTTCCACAAAAAAGAAAACTGCCTCATGTTGAAAGTGGCAGGGTATGGAGCATCTCCTAAAGCTTATAGTTTTTCACTAACACCAATAGCAAAGTGTTAACTCACATGTTCCTGGGTGGGCCAGTACCTTCTGGAAGTTTCTAAAAGCCCCTCCCTGACTTGCTGGGGCTTTTAGAGATACATATATATATACATTTTGTATACATGTATTTATAGAGGATACAGAAGCCCTGTAGCTGAGCTGTAGAAAGACAAGTCCCATATGTCTTTCATTCCTGAACAATGTAAACATTATAAATCCTATACTTAAATTGTCAAAGTAAGTATATTCTCTACCTCTTCCCATCACCTAGTTTTTAAATTAGTTATTCACTTTTTTTTTTTTTTTTCTTTTGAGACGGAGTCTCGCTCTGTCGCCCGGGCTGGAGTGCAGGAGTGCAGTGGCTGGATCTCAGCTCACTGCAAGCTCCGCCTCCCGGGTTCACGCCATTCTCCTGCTTCAGCCTCCCGAGTAGCTGGGACTACAGGCGCCGGCCACCACACCCGGCTAGTTTTTTGTATTTTTTAGTAGAGACGGGGTTTCACCGTGTTAGCCAGGATGGTCTCGATCTCCTGACCTCATAATCCGCCGATCTCGGCCTCCCAAAGTGCTGGGATTACAGGCTTGAGCCACCGCACCCTGCCTATTCACATGTTTTTTTCCCTCTGCTTCTAAATCGGGGTCCTCAATCAGTGTTGGTACTGCCATCTTAAAGACACATTTGGAAATGCGTCAGTGTTGGTGGTGGGTGTTATCTTTACCTGTCACAATAATTGGAGAATATTATTGGCAAGTACTACCCTGGATCTATAGATGCTAAACATCTTTTACTTTATGGGCAATAAAGAATTGACATTTCCCTGCCAGGCGAGGTGACTCACGCCTGTAATCCCAGCTTTTTGGAAGGTGGAGGTGGGCGGATCACGAGGTCAGGAGATCGAGACCATCGTGGCTAACATGCTGAAACCCCGTCTCCACTAAAAATACAAAAAATTAGCTGGACATGGTGGTGGGTGCCTGTAGTCCCAGCTACTCGGGAGGCTGAGTCAGGAGAATGGCGTGAACCCGGGAGGCGGAGCTTGCAGGAGATCGCGCCACTGCACTCCAACTCCAACCTGGACGACAGAGCAAGACTCCATCTCAAAAAAAAAAAAAAAAAAAAAGAAAGAATTGACATTTCCCAAATGCTGATAGTACTCTCATAAAAAACACTGCTCTAAGATACAAATCCCTCAGACTCCAGGGAAGAAAGCTTCACAGCTTAGCCATGGTCTCTATAACCAAGGCAACACTGATTAGTCAAACCTTCCACAACCCTCCAGATGAAAGCCTTAGGCTGACTGCAAGAAAAAAAAAGTCATGAATTAGAAAAATGAAAGGTATTATGGTCATTTTTTATAAAGTATGTACATACATTAGACTTCTGAATTTGTAATCTTTTTTCTAGTATCATTGCATAAGATGACACATTAAGCAGAAGAAATATATATAAAAATATGCGTATATTTAAAATCTACAGTAAAATAACATTGTTTTATTGTGATAATTGTTGAGAAGGTACAGACTTGGCTTCACTGAAGTAGACATGCTAATGGGAGGACTGTGGCACACATTATAGAGACAATATGTCATACATACTCCGCAGCTGAACTTCTATCTAAAGATTCCGGGAAGACTTCATAAAAATCTTAACTAACTTTTAAAATATCTTTGATGAGCCTTCTCAGAGACAGAATATCTTGAACCATCTCTTTGCTAGTTGCCAGCTTTATGTACAAAAGGGCACACAAGATTCAGTGTTTTCAGAATGGCTTTACAACACTTTTATATACACTTCCCTACACTTTATTCATTTGGTTCTTCTTTTGCTAATTTAGTTTCTGACCCCCTTGCATGTGAGAAGTTTGCATGTAAAAATAACTAAATGAAGTGATAGTAATTAATAAAATGTCCCTTAGTTATTTTTTGATATAGTTCATTCAGAATATTCCAAACCTTACTCTGTTTAATAAAATATATATCATATGCATAATAGTCATACAAAATTCCTAGAACTCTATTGATAAGCTTTGTGTTTTGGAATCAGAATTCTCTATAACTTATTTAATATTCATTCTTTAGAAAATGTATAATATTGAAAGAATTAAAATTGCATATTTTTCACTAAAATGTGAAAAATTTGTCAAGCTAGACCCCCCTATAACTATTCTATAGGTTGCATTTAATTTTACTGTTTTTTTTTCTTAAAAATACATTTAGTACTGGGCATATTTCATGTCTGCTGAGAGCAACACATTTGATTTGACTTTTTCTTGGTAGAGAAAATTAAAGAAGTTGCATAATGAACATTACTTGAGTTATGAATTAATATGGAGTGATTCAGAATCTGTGAAAGCTTTGGAGATGTTTTAATTTCAGAAAAAGGCAATGATGTGTGAGTTATCACACAAGTTATAAAAACCGTAACAATTTGCAGTACATCGTGTATACTCTAAATGTCTTCTGCCTCACAGCATGCTTGAGGTGAATTAGCTGTTTTATTGACACCAATATCATAAGAGAAACTCATGTCATCTTTCAGAATTTTTGTATTTGATTGGTCTCTTTTTTAGTTCTTTTGTAAAACGTCAAATTGAAAATAAAAATAACCTCTGCCAGAAGTTGTGTTACTGTTGAAGTTTGTTTTGAGTCCATAATGTATTTTTTTCTTTAGTTTTCAGTATTCACAGTTTTGGTTACTATTTTACAGTTCATGCTTTGTCACCCTTAATATGAATTTAGTACATTTTGTTTGGCATTTTGGGTTCAAAGATACTGATAACTATGTAAAATTATTGTTTTTTCAGTGTACTCTGAAATTATAACATACAGTCCAAATGTGTCATGAACAATGCAGAACTGGAAACTCGTTTGTATATTTTGCTCCCTGACACTTGTTCAGTAACCTGCAATGAGAGACAGATTAGATAGTTGAATCAGAAAAGTCACAGAAGTATTTAAAAACTGACAAAACAAACAAAAAAAAGCAATGATAATCTAGCAAAGTTTTTGTGTATTCACTGGAGTACAAGAACCAAGCTTAATGGATAGATAAAAAGGTTAATAGATGAAGACTTAGGTGGGGTGCTATGATTAGGTTGCTAAGAAACAGCATTTGTAGAATGTTCAACTAAGTATCAATCTATGAAACAAATGAGATGGGAGTGTTATTCCTAAAGATATGTAAGGAGGAAAAGGCAGAGAGCAATAAGGCCTATAAATTAAGACATCCAAACTTTTTTGTGGTGAAAGTTTGTTGTGTTTATGGAGATCAGAATATTGGAGGATTAAGTGAGATAATTTGTGAAATATTTTGAGATGTAAGATTTATTTTCATTTTTACTTATTTATTTTTGTTTTCTTTCCTGGGCATAAAATACAGAGGTGTTACTAATATTTAGCAATTGCTATTTGTGTGATTGACTGATAAGAAAAAGAAGCAGTAAATTCTCAATAGTCATTTCTCTCTGGAACACACTGGAGACAAAAAAGAGTCATTTTCCTTATGATTTCATCCCATATTCCAGAGTCTGTCTTTCTTTAAAATTGATTCCTAGACACAAAAAGGACCAGTTGGTCTCTGATTACTGCACACCTGGCATGCTTGGTTGTGTTTCCTTGTAAGCATTCAGCGAATCTTATTTATTGCTTGAAATTGAGCTTCAGCACACTCTTAACAATATCTGTTCTCCGTTTCTTACTTCGCCTCTTGCTGTCTCTGCTTCAGTTCACCATAGATATCAGATGTTTGGGCATCCTTACCTTACCCATCATTCTCATATTCTTAACCCAGTGGGGTTTGAAGGTAGATCAGAGCTGCCCAGCTTCTAATTTTAGTAATAGCCTATTTTATTATTGATGAGGGTTATTCTCAGTATGTAGAATGTGTTTGGCAAGGACAGTCCTTCCTACTTGTTTTTGCTGGTCAGTGGTATGAGGTGGAAAAAGTTTGGATGAACTGCTTCTGTTAACATTTCCCAGGTTTTCTGGAACTCTATCCACCTATTAAAAGATGTTTTGCAAAATATTTTCTTAAAAAATCAAATGTACGTTTGCATTAAACAAAATTAAAGAGCTTTGTTTTCTCTCCAAAATATTTTTCTAATCCATCCTCTTCTCTACTTCCCCACTGTTATTCTAGTCTGAGAATCAACTCTTTGTGTCCATTAAAAGTTTCAGTGCTTCCACTCCTGATATCTATCAAATTCCCATAGGCTGCATCATGACATTTGCACAATTTAAATTATGTAACACTGATCCCTACTTAAAAGCCTTTAATTCCTTTTCATTGCACACAGAATAAAATTTAAATTACTTTCCATGATCTTCAAGGCTTCTGTTTTTCTCATTGACCTGTCCCACCATTTATTTGTAACCATATGGGCTGGTCATTTTGATCTTCTCCTGCCTGCCCCTTCTGTCTTATTTAGAATCAGTTATAACGTGGGGAAAAAAGGGTATTTTTAATACCTAATGCCTCCTCATCTCTCACCAACACAACCATGTAAGCTCCAGGAGGATAGTGGTCTCACCTTTATTGTATACCACTGTGTTCTCAGAGCCTAATACAGGGCCTTTTACATAACTGGCACTCAATAAATGTTTACTGATTGCATAGACAATGATTTATTACAATTTTAACATGTTACTCTGCAATGTAGCAGTTCTCAAGTTCAGGATTGGAGATATTTGTTTATGTGTGTGTGTGTATGTGCATATATATATATATATATACACATATATATATAAATACAACTATTTACAAATAGATACTCCATATATATATAAAATTGCAGCTATGCCAGGGGCCATTATCTTCTTATTGATAGACTGGTTGTTAAGACTTGCTTATTGTTCTCCCTTAGAATATTGCAAAGATATATTATCTCTTCCTACAATGCTTTTATTCTGGCACAAATCATCTCCAGGAGCCTTTAAAGATAAGATTTATATCACTTATAACCAAATATAATCTGAAGCTCAATGCTCTTAAATATCTTTCAGATGCTTAACAATACTGAGAAAATATTTGTGGAAATTTTCTTGAAAAATATTCAGCCCATTATTAATCCAGTTATTCCACATGTTATACTTTGATTTAGTCAGACCATTATCAAGACATTCACTGGGATCATACCAAATTGGTCTGATGCAGAATTTATTTTTAACTGAGTTACATTTTGGTTTATCATTGCTACCCTATGTCAATGGCCTTAAAATAAAGAGTCTTAAGCAGATCATTGTTGTATTTATGGAATGATGTTGTTGAGGATGAGACCTATTCCATTACATACTGTCCCCTGTATTAGGATCTCCAGTATACAATTTTCTTCATTCTCAAATAAAGGAATACTTGTTATCAATGGATTTGTTTTGCTCTATGAGCTTTGGAACACAGAGGATTTATTCATGGAGGTTTGTTTTTTTAAACATGTTTAATATTTATGAAGTGCTTACACCATGAGCTAGTGTTGTAGAAAAAAACGGGTTCTTGTCATGTGACAGACTCACAGACACTTTGAAGGGTGAGGGGGAATGGAATTTATTCCGCTAAAAGGAAAAAACTCAGCAAAGCAAAAGCGGTTCCTGTTAACAGGTCCCCATCTGACAGATTGAATCCCAGGTTACCACACAGGAACAGGAGAGGCCAGGCTCCTTCCCGATGCAAAGGGTGCAAACTTCCTGAGCCTTCGCCCCATCCTCTCAGTGCTTAGGCTAGTGGGAGATCCTCTGGGGACTCCATTTTACTTAGCTGTCTCACTAGTATCCTATGAAATATTTTACATGGATTATTCCATTTAATTCTCAGAATCCTATGATATAGATATTGTTATTATTCCTATTTTACAGATGAAGAAACTAAGGACAGAGAGAATAAATAATCATCCACAGTCATACAAGTAGAAAACACTGGAACCAAACTGTGAACACAGCCAAATTCAGTAGATTGCCTTCCACCTGGATCTAGCTAATTTTTTTAAACTTTTATTTTTTCTTTTGTCTTATTTTTTATCTGTTTAAGGAAGCTTAAAAATTTTTTGGAAAATGTGAAGTATAATGAAATAAAAAAGTGAGATATTAATCTGCCTTACCTGATGAGTATTATATTCTATGACGAAGCTCAAATAAGTCTATAGGTAGGGATGGAAGGGGGAAGTATGAGAAAATATATCTTTCTTAGAGTTAGCTATTTATCAATGATTATTCTTTTCTATGTTCATATTTCAAACTTGACTGTGTTGTCAATTAACTTTCATTTCTCTTGCATTACTTTTTCAAACTATGCCCATAGGAAGGAAATCTAGCTTGTTATGTTAGTAAAAATTAAACTATTCCTTATAATCTTTCATATTTAGTCAGTTATGATGGACGTTTGATTTTCTATAGAGTATTGAAATTAACAGTAACAAGATGTTCTAAGATGTACTAGAGAGTTAATTATCTTTTCAGTTTATATCTACAATTAAGGCTTGCATATGACATTTAGGACTTCTTGTTTGTCAGTTTACAAGTCACAAATTTTAATTGTATGTATTATATATGTAATTCTGCCTCAAACAATTTTGGAATATAAAAGCATGCATTAAATACATGACTCATTATGGTTCAAATTGCTCAAATTATGGCTAGAAAACTTTTCTAATTTATCGATAAGACAACTATTGTTAAAAATTTGAGAAGGTCTATATGTACATAACTCCCACTAAAATTCACACTACTAAAAATTCCAGCTACCGCATATTGAATATTCGCCTTTAATAATAAAAAGTACACCCTTTCGTCGGAGTGTGATGGCTCACGCCTGTAATCCCAGCACTTTGGGAAGCCGAGGTGGGCAGATCACGAGGTCAGGAGTTCAAGACCAGCCTGACCAACATGGTGAAACGCCGTCTCTACTAAAAATACAAAAATTAGCCATGTGTGGTGGCACGCACCTGTAATCCCAGCTACTCAGGAGTCTGAGGCAGGAGAATCGCTTGAACCCGGGAGGTGGAGGTTGCAGTGAGCTGAGATTGTGCCATCACACTCCAGCCTGGGTGACAGAGCGAGACTCTGTCTCAAAAAAAAAGTACACCCTTTCAAAAGTTCTATTAGTTATGTTAATATCTGACTAGATCCACCACAACAGCACAATAAAAAATGAATCAAAGATGTAGTAAATTTATCTTTAACTTAGGGCTTACTGCCAACCTTCTTCCTTTAAGCTGCTACTATATTTTTCATGGATTACCACAAAAGTTTTCTAACTTCCCCATCTAAAATTTCACTATTTGCCAATTTCTAACCCATTCTTCGCTTAGCAATCAGAGCAGTCTTTTAAAATGGTTTATCTGGAGATGCCATTCTGCTGAAAACCCTCCCAGGGCTCTGCATAACTCTCAAGATTCTTGCTTAATTTCTTGTCAAGACTCAAACAAAGTGGCTTAGGATCTAGAGTCTTCTCTCAGTCTCATCTTGTACTTTTTTATCCCCCCCATCCTAAGCTGCCCCATTTCTGAGAATGAGTCCTGTTGTATTGTGAATCTAGGTCTTCACACTCTCTAGGTAGAGCAACTTTCCTCTTCATTTTTACCTACCTGACTCTTTACGTTTCAACCTAGGTATTTCTTCCACTCAGTCTAAGCTAGGTGCCCCTTCTTCGTTGCCCCATATCCCCTCTGAGTTTATCTCACCAGAGTGGTTGCTTATTTACCCATCTGCTGTTTTTCGTGGGAGACTGAGGTCCACTGTGGAGTCCTGATAAGATTGGTAAGCAACAACAAGGAAGGGGTCCCAGGTAAGGGAAAACAAACGCTCTGAGAAATGGCTAATTGCAAGCAACCTACTGGCACAACATCCTGTTCCCAAACACCTCTTTCGGCACATAGCCTCTTTAGCACAGGCCTAGAAAACTTCCCTCCAGCCCCTGCCTCTTTGCAGACAGCCCCCTCTCTGCTGTGCTGCCTGTTGCTTCCTTTCAACATACCTTCCCCATAATAAATCTTCCTTTCTTCACCTACGAATGTCTTGGTAATATCCTTTACCACCCATGACGACACTGGCCCCAGCCAGTCGCACCCGCAGCACCCACTTTAAAGGGAGTGAGTGTTTTTAGTTCTTTTTCTTTGCCTTTACTATGGAGACGAGCACTTAATAGGCTCTCAACAGGCCCCCAGTATTTTTTCAACAAATAAAGGAATTTTCTGATATTATAAATAGTATTTTAATACCTCCTTAATTTTTTTCTCTAAATATATCAAAATTATTGATATAGCTGCCACTTGTACTATCTCAACTTGAGTTCAAATCCTAATTCTTCTACTTACCAGTTGTTAGGAATAATGCTCAAAATCCTAAGGAAATTGAACACTTATTCAAAGGGTTCTTAGCAAAGCAATTTTATTTCTGCACAGAGGGGTGCCTCCTTGGCCAGTCACCATGAGAGCACACCCGAACAAAGGGGCACGAGAGCCTTTATTCCTGACGCAAGTCCCACCCCTGTACCCTTTCTCTGTTGGCCAGGATCAGGTCGTACAATCTAAACTAATCCTGGTTGGCTAAACATCTGAATTTTTTTTTTTTTTTTTTTGGATAAGGTGGGCATGTAAAAGAAAGTGGAGAGGACGGGGAAGGGATGTCTGTAATGAGCTAGAAAGTTAGTTCTCTTTCCAAATGAGGAAAGGAATGTGAGCTGGTACTGATAACGCCTGGTACTGTGGCGTGCCCGGGCATCTAACAAAGGCAAAAAGGAAAAAAGGAGAAAAAGGGGAGGGGGAACTATGAACTAAAGAATACAAGATTGATCAGATTATTTGAAGAGAAACCTCATCATATCCCACACAGTTCTGCATCTCTGGACAAATTAACCAGTCTTACTATTCTCATTTTAAATCCTAGAAAATAATGGTGCTTCCATATGTTAAAATAAAGTGTAGCCTAAAGCTCCCGTGTTACGTATTTTAACTGGATGATACTATGCCACATAAATCTTTAGTCTAAAATTTTGACCTAAAGATTTCTCCATACATAGTAAACTGTAACCTAAATGGATGTGGAAAGAGCCTGTAGCTTACTCTTGTACCAATCACAGAGTTTCAGTTAATAACAGGTATCCACCTGTTCTAAGCATATTCGATGATGTCAAATGCTGAACTCTAACCATCCTAGATGTTACTTTGCCTAACTCACTCTCCTTTTTCTGCCCTCTCATGTTATCTGACCGTGCAGTAGCCCCACAGTCATTCTGAACCTATTCTGGTTCTGGGGACTGCCTGATTTGAGAATTGTTCTTTAATCAATGAAACTCTGTTAAGTTTGTCTGAAGTTTTTAACACATAATAGGGTTGCAATGACTAATGCTTGTGATAAGACATAAAAACACTTAGCATACTGCTTGGCAACTACTAAGCATTTCTTCTTCTTATTGTATCAGTTTTATTGTATGACAAACAGTATAGCACAGGCTTTAAGAACTCTGGCTTTGAGTACAGATGCATGTAGGTTCAAATTCTGGGTTGGCCTCCTGCTAGATATGTGACTTTACTCTTTGGAAGTTTTCTCTTCTGTAAAATGGGAATAAAAATAATGCCCACGTTGAGGGGTTGCTGTGAGGTTTAAAAAAAGTAATACAAAGAAAAGCTTAGCATATTGCCTCACACACAATGGAGGCTTAATTAATGCTAGATACTGTTATTAGTATTAGCAAATTGATATCTCTCCTAAAATTGGGAATTCACTGAAGTCACAGATTTTTGTTTCATTCACCTTTGAATTCCTAGTGTAAACCCAAAATAAAATTCTAAGGCACCCCAACCACCTGAATGGACTTCCCCCTCGGCCAGGGCACTTTTGGAATTTAACCTGAGAGACTGGTTCAGGCCATGATAAGAAGTGGGGTTCAGACAAGCCTCATTATACTACTCCAGTGTTAACATCAATACAGACCTTAAAGTCTGATAAGAAGCATTTACAATCTATTCTGCATGATGCCCTTACCTAGAGGCTTCATCTGCATGATTAAAGTTTGCTCTCCACGACCTCTTATTGCAACCCAGACATTTCCTTTCTGTTGATCCCAGGTCTTTAGATAAACCCAACCGTCAATCAGAAAATGTAAATCTACCTATAACCTGAAAGCACACCACCCCTTCAAGTTGTCCTGCCTTTCTGGACCAAACCAATGTATAAAACCAAGCTGCACCCCAGCCACCTCGGTTCCATGTTCTCAGGCTCTCCTGAGGGTTGTGTCATGGGCCATGGTCTCTCATATTTGGCTCAGAAAAAATCTCTTCAAATATTTTACAAAGTTTGACTCTTTTTGTCATTGCTAGTATCAGTATTTTACATTGGTACCTTGCATACAATAATGTGTCTACTTAAATAATAAAAATAGCTCCAAGAAGAGGAAAGCACTGAAATGTCATTGTCCATGTACAGCTTTATGTGACATAGCATCATCCACTTAAAGCTGGGTTACCCTAGATATGGAAGCAAGATATGGAAATATAATTTTGGAATGTAGAGACATTTCCAGTGAAAATAAACCTCTCTGGGCCGGGCGCCGTGGCTCACGCCTATAATCCCAGCACTTTGGGAGGCTGAGGCGGGTGGATCATGAGGTCAGGAGATCGAGACCACGGTGAAACCCTGTCCCTGCTAAAAATACAAAAATTAGCCGGGTGCGGTGGCGGGTGCCTGTAGTCCCAGCTCCTCGGGAGGCTGAGGCAGGAGAATGGCGTGAACCCGGGAGGCAGAGCTTGCAGTGAGCCGAGATCGAGCCACTGCACTCCAGCCTGGGTGACAGAGCAAGACTCCGTCTCAAAAAAAGAAAAGAAAAGAAAAGAAACCTATCTGATGATATTGTCTTTAGAGATACGAGTGTCAGGAGTTGAGAAAGAAATGCAGTGAGATTAATTGAGAGAACTTCAAGGGCAAATTTAATCTAATTCAAAATTTTAGCTATGATTAACCTTGGTGTATAGCTTCAGTGCTAATCAAAGGAAATAGAAAAAAACGAATTGTGTAAGTAGGCTAGTTTTGCTGATATTATTGTTTGATGATAGGAATTTCATAGAATAAGGTAGTCTGGCAAATGGGTCCAGTATGTTTTTCAGAGCTGAGGTCTGTCTGATAGACTAGATGCCTCAGGGGAATATGTATTAATTAGTAAGCTATTAGTGGCAATTGCTGCTAATTTGGGTCTTGTAATTGAAAGACTACAGAATGGTGTTGACAGCACTTTGGGGTAGGAGGAAATTTGAAACAGCCTTTCTCTAGCTCATCTTTCTGTGATAGGAGACACCGTGGTTATTTCACTTGCATACATTAACCTTGTGATGCAAACTTCCTTTAAAAATGACAATCGTGCATGGGCAAGAAATTAGGGAGAGATCTCTTCATAATTCAGTTTTGAATTTCTCATACATTTGTATATAAGAATACAAAATGTTTTTTTTTAATGCAGTCAGGTAGAAACTGAAGTTTTTTGTGAGTTGAATCACATAGTTTAAAAAA
This sequence comes from Colobus angolensis palliatus, assembly GCF_000951035.1. Classification (NCBI taxonomy): domain Eukaryota; kingdom Metazoa; phylum Chordata; class Mammalia; order Primates; family Cercopithecidae; genus Colobus; species Colobus angolensis. The sequence goes on from NW_012114422.1 coordinate 4,345,297, forward strand.
AATGTTTTTTTTTTTTTTTTTTTTGGTGAGCTGACAGAGGAAAAAACACAGTAACTCAATAAGGGTACATGATTTTAAAAATCATACCTATAGATGTAATTCTTGCCATATAATGAAACAGAAGGTGAGTTCCAGTTCAGAAATGATAGTATGAGGAGCTCCATGGACCACTTCTAGGAAAGCACCCAGAACAAGTGAAAATTATTTTAAAAATCAAGAATTTGAAGTCTGTGGAAATTGTCTTAAGTGCATAAAACAAATGGAGGAATATTTATTGAAGAAAATCTAAATCTTTGTAACAACACTGTGAGTCTGCGGCATTTGAGTCACAACGTCCTTCCTCTCTATCTCATTCCAGTCCAGTGTGATGGAGGCTTTGGCTTTGCTCTGGCAGTTATGGCCAACAAGACAGAGGCCCTCTGTGCTCTTAGGTTCCAGTGAAGGGCTATGGTATCTCTCCATGAAAGGCAGGGCACCAGTGTTTCTCATTACCCACAGCTTTGTGTTACAGAGGCCAAATTACAGGTGAGATCATGGCCAAGAGTTCAGGAGCTCCCTTCCTTCACTCCATCCCCACTAATAGAAGGGAAGCTTCACCTTAGCTACCCCTGCAAAGCAGATTGAGAACACTGGAACCCCAAACACCTTTGCCACAGTCCACTTGTAGGTAGAGGTTTCGTGCTGGGAGGTACAATCCTAGAAGAACAAAGGCTACCACCCCTGGACCACGCCCTGCTCATAAAGCAAGGATGTTGCTCTGAGAGAAGCAGGCTCTCTGCAGCAGTGGTTCAGAAAGGCAGTCCATAGAATGTTATCTTTAGAGAAGATGGAAGCGATCCGAGGGACCCTGAGTTACTGGCAGGTCTGCGGCAACTTCCCTCTTTGACTCTTCGGAAGAAAAATTCGCCCGAGGGGCATAAAGCAGAAAAAGAGACCAAGGCAAATTTCACAACAGGAGTGGAAGCTTATTTTAAATGGCTTTACTTCATATATATATATGTACTTTTTCTTATATTTTAAATTTTTCAAAACTAAGTCTCCTTCTGTTGCCCAGGATGGAGTGCAGTGGCACCATCTCAGCTCACTGCAAACTCTGCCTCCCGGGTTCAAGTGATTCTCCTGCCTCAGCCACCTGAGTAGCTGGGATTACAGGTGTGCGGCCACCACGCATGGCTAATTTAAAAAAAATTTTTTTGTAGAGATGGGATTTCGCCATGTTGGTCAGGTTGGTCTCGAATTCCCGATCTCAGGTTATCCACCCACCTTGGCCTCGCAAAGTGCTGGGATTACAGACGTGAGCCACCATGCCTGGCCATATTTTTAAATTTTATTATTTATTTATTTATTTTTGAGACAGAGTCTTACTTTATTGTCCAGGCTGGAGTGCAATGGCATGATCTTTGCTCACTGCAACCTCTGCCTCCCAGGTTCAAGCGATTCTCCTGCCTCAGCCACCCAAGTAGCTGGAATTACACACCTTGGCCTCCCAAAGTGCTGGGATTACAGGCATGAGCCACCATGCCTGGCCATATGTTTTATGTTTTTTAACTATATATATATTTTTTTCAGATGGAGTCTTGCCTTATTGCCCAGGTTGGAGTGCAATGGCATGATCTTGGTTCACTGCAACCTCTGCCTCCCATGTTCAAGCAATTCTCCTGCCTCAGCCTCCCAAGGAGCTGGGATTACAGGTGCCCACCACCACACCTGGCTAATTTTTTGTATTTTTAGTAGAGATGGAGTTTCACCATGTTGACCAGGCTGGTCTCGAACTCTGACTTCAAGTGATCCACCCACCTCGGTCTCCCAAAGTGTTGGGATTACAAGAGTGAACCACCGCACCCAGACTGTTTTAAATTTTTGTATTTTTATTTCGTTATTTTTTGACTACTTCCCTTATAACTTTTTAAATTTTACTTATTCATTCATTCATTCATTTTCTACAGGTTATTGGAGTACAGGTGGTTTTTGGTTACATGTGTGAGTTCTTTAGTAGTGATTTGTGAGATTTTGGTGCACCCATCATCCGAGCAGTATACACTGCACCCTATTTGTAGTCTTTTTTTTTTTTTTTGACAGAGTTTCACTCTTGTTGCCCAGGCTGGAGTGCAATGTCATGATCTCAGCTAATCGCAACCTTCCCGTACCAGGTTCAAGTAATACTCCTGCCTCAGCCTCCCAAATAGCTGGGATTGCAGATATGTGCCACCACACCCTGCTTATTTTGTGTTTTTAGTAGAGATGGGGTTTCTCCATGTTGGTCAGGCTGGTCTCGAACTCCTGACCTCAGGTGATCCACCCGCCTCAGTCTCTCACAGTGTTGGGATTACAGGCGTGAGCCACTGTGCTTGGCCTGTAGTCTTCTATCCCTTGCAGCTCCCCATTCTTCCTCCCAAGTCCCCAAAGTTCATTGTATCATTCTTACGCCTTTGCGTTCTCATAACTTAGCTTCCACATATCAGTGAGAACATATAATGTTTGGTTTGCTATTTCTGAGTTATTTCACCTAGAATCACAGCCTTCAGTCTCATCCAGGTCTCTGCAAATGCCGTTAATTCGTTGATTCATTCCTTTTATGGCTGAGTAGTATATATATATATAGTTATAGATATGTATCTATCACAGTTTATTTATCCACTCCTTGATTGATGGACATTTGGGTTGGTTCCACGATTTAGAATAGAAAAGAAAGGAAGGTGTGCTTGGAAGAGACCCAAGCAGGCACATGAAGATTAAAAAGAAAACAAAAGGGGTGTTTAACCTTGATCCTAAGACTTTATAGGCTCATTTATTTCCCATGATTCTTCCCTTAGGGTGGGCTTCCTGCATGTGTAGTGCTGTCTTTACCCTTGGAAATTGAGCTCATGCAGTGTGTTTAGGAAGTTGTACACATGCCTGTCTGAGACTTTCTTCCTTTTTCTGGTGGAATGCACCCAGAAGGTCATACTTCACCATTTTATCTCTTAGTGCCCACACCCAGGAAGTTTTTTCTCCCTAATATCTGCATTCAGTTAATGCTTTCATGTTAATAGCTGTGGATCCTCAGAAAATGGCCTCTCTCTGGCACCTTGGGTGGGCTGCCAAATTATTTTTAGAGAGGCAGGGTGATAATTGTCAAACAGTAACCTGACACTTCTAATGGGTTGGGGGAGAGCCCTCTCTTGCCCAGCTCATGCCTATCTACTACCTGTAACAAGAACAGGAAGCTCCAAAGCTCTCCCCCCAAAGAAATTGACTTGAAACAGAATGTGAGAAAATTCAAACATGAAAGTATCTTAAAAAATGGTTGTGGTAATTGAGAGGAAGCTGATAGGTCCAAGAGGGCAAAAACCTAAACCTAAGGCTTGCTAGTTTACCAAGGAGAACCAAGGGAAGAGAAATTGGACCTCTCATTTGTGCTAGTGGGAATGCATAATGGCAAAGGTGCTTTGGGAAACAGACTAGCCATTCCTAAAAAGATTAAACAGTTACCCTATGACTCAACAAGTCACTGTTGTTATATATGAAAAAAAGGAAAAACATGCCCACACTAACATCTTCATGTGTATATTCATAGACATAAACAAAAATCAGTTCATCAACTGATGATTGGATAAAGTAAATGTGATCTATCCATACAAGGAAATATTATTCAGTAAGAATAAGGAACTAAATATTAACATGAATGAGCCTTGAAAACATGCTAAGTGTAAAAGTAGTCACAGAAGACCCTGTATTGTATGACTCCATTTGCATAGAATATCTACAATAGGGAAATTTATAGACAGAAAGTAGATTATTGCTTGCATAAGGAGGAGAAATAGTGGGGAAAATGGGGGCAGTTGATTTCCAGAGAGAATGGGGCTTCTTTCTGGGAGTGATGAGTATGTTCTAAAATAGACTATAGTGAGAGTTGTGCAACTCTGAATACATTGAAACCCACTGAATTGTATACTTTAAATGAATGAATTGTAAGTAATAGAATTATATCTTGAAAAAAAGCTATGAAAAAGAAGTGGAAGCATATTCTTACAGATAAAATGAGTTAAATGCCTTTTTTTTCTTATCTGGTCAATAATTAATTGAGAGACCTTGTTTTTTTCTATAAAATCACACTGCTGAGGTCAATTTGTTTTTGTTTTTGTGGTTAGGGTAAGTCTGCAACTTGGTACACAATGCGTGTGTGTTTCTATTACCATAGGTTTGTTTGCATTTTCTAGATTTTTATATACATGGAATCATACAGTATGCATTTTTTGGTTTGTTTGGCTTCATTCTATAAGCATACTGTTTTGAGATTTGTCTATTTTGGAGTGTGTATTCACTGTTCATTTCAGTTTATTGAGTAGTATGCCATTTTTATGGATATACCATTTTTATCCACTCACATTTTTTTTTAAAAAAGGTTTATTTCTTACTGCTGTAATAGCATAAGCATGAACATCCTGCAGTTGAATTTGCAACCCTGTGGTGTGGAATACCCATGTACTTACAATACTGTTGCTCGACCCCATCCACTCACTTTCTGATGAACACTTAGATTTTTCTGATTTTTAGCTATTATAAATAAAGCAGCTTATGAGTAGTAGTGTACAAGTCTGTATGTAGATATATGTTTAATTTATCTTGTTTCCAGAAGGCATTCTACGTAGATAATGTTACTTATTAATAAAGAATGTTTTACTTTTCTGAAATGGATATATTTTCCTTTTTCTTGACATATTGCACTGGCTAGAACCTCTTGAAAAATACTCAGGAGAAACCAACAGTGCAGAAATCCTCAAATTTTTCTTGATCTTAGGGAGAATGCATTCAATCTTTTACCAATAAGTGTGTGATAATTGTAAACTTTTATTTTTTTAATTTATGTTTTTATTTTTAATTGATACATCATAATATTTATAGGATACACATGATATTTTGAATACATATATACAATGTGTAATGATCAAATAAGGATATTTAAGATATCTATCACCTCAAACATTTACTGGTTTTTCTTATGTTGGAAACATTTCAGGTCTTCTAGCAATTTTGAAATCTACAATATATTATTTTAAAATATAGTGTACTATTGAACAGGAATACTCATTTCTTCTAACTGTAATTTTGTACCTATTAGCTAACCTCACTTCATTCCCACTCTGATAATCATTCTACTCTCTACCTCCATGAGATCAATTATTTTAGCTCTGATACATGAGTGAAAATGTGCTATTTGTCTTTCTGTGCCTAGCTTATATTCTTTAACAGAATGATGTCTAAGTCCATCCATGTTACTACAAATGACAGGTTTTCATTAATGTTTATGGCTAAATAGTATTCTATCATGTATACACACAACATATTATTTATGTATTCATCCACTGATGGACACTTAGGTTAATTCTATATCTTGACTATTGTGAATAGTGTTGCAATGAACGTGGGGTTGTAGGTATCCCTTTGATATACTGATTTCCTTTCTTTTGGACAAATATGCAGTAGTGGGATTGCTGCATTGCATGGTAATTTATCTAAAAAAACTGATGAACATTTAGATTTTTCTGATTTTTAGCTAATATAAATAAAGCAGCTTATGAGCGGTGGTGTACAAGTCTTTAGTTCATTAGTTTTTTGAGGTAATGCCATACTGTTTTCCAAATGGCCTTATTTGGATGTGGAGAGTATAATTTCTCCACATCCTCACCAGTATTGGTTATCTTTTGTCCTTTTAAGAATAGCCAGGTAATGTGATGCCTTTGTTTTTCTTGTTTGGTACTGTTTTGGCTATTTGGGGTCTTCTGTTGTTCCATACAAAGTTTATAATCGTACTTTCCATTTCTTTGAAGAATGTCTTAGGAATTACATTGTATGTATAGATTGCTTTGGGTAGTATGGCTACTTTAGCAATATTAATTGTTCCAATCCATCAGCATGGCATGGTCTTTGCATTTGTTTGTTTCTCTTCGATTTCTTTCATCAGTGTTTTGTAGTTTTCCTTGTAGAGGTCTTTTACCTCACTGATTAAATGTATTTATAGGACTTTTTATTGTAGCTGCTATAAATTGGATTGCTTTCTTGATTTATTTTTTAGCTAGTCTGTTATTGGTGTATCAAAGCACTACTTGTTTTGGGATGTTGATTTTTTATCTTTCAACTTTACTGAATTTGTTCATCAGTTCTAAGAGTTTTATTCATCAGTTCTACGAGTTTCTTGGTTGAGACTTTAGGGTTGTCTATATAAAAGATAATTTCCTCTGTGAAGAGGAACAACTTTAATTTCTCTATTCCAAAGTGAACGCTTTTCATTTGTTTCTCTTGCCTGATTGCTCTGGCTAGGACTGTCAGTACTATATTGAACAAGTATGCTGAAAATGGGCATCTTGTATTGTTCCAGTTCATAGGAGAAAGACTTTCAGCATTTCCCAATTCAGTATGATGGTAGCTGCAGTTTTGTCTATATGGCCTTTATTATTTTGAGGTATGTTTTTTCTGTGCCTAATTAGTTGAGAGTTTTTAATCAAGAAGTGATGTTGAGCTTTACTAAATGCTTTTTCTACATCTATTGAAATAATCACATGGTTTTTGTACCTCATTATGTTGATATGATGTATCACATTATTGATTTACATATGTTGAATCATCCTTGCATTCCTTGGATAAATCTCACTTGATCATGATGTATTATGTTTTTGATGCATTGTTGTCTTCAATCTTCTAGTATGTTGTTGAGAACATTTTTGTCTATGCTTTTCAATTTTTTTATGGATACAAAGTACATGTATCTGTTTATGGGGTATGTGATGTACTTTGATACAGACATGCAATGAGTAATAATCACACAATGGGAAATGGGGTGTCCCATCCCCTCGAACATTTATCATTTGTGTTACAAATAATCCAATTATACTCTTTTAATTGTTTTTAAATGTAAAATTAAATTAGTATTGGATGTAGTCACCCTGTTGTGCTATCAAATAGTATTTCTTAGTCATATTTTCTAACTGTACATGCATATTTTTGTGCCTAGTGACCATTTTCACTTCCCCCTCACCACACCACTCATCTTCCCAGCCTCTGGTAACCATCCTTTTACTCTCTATCTCCATGAGTTCAATTGTTTTGATTGTTAACACCAGCAAATAAGAGAACATGTGAAGTTTGTCTTTCTGTGCCTGACTTATTTCACTTAACATAATGATCACCAGTTCCATCAATGTTGTTGAAATGAAAGGAACTTATTCATTTTTATGGCTGCATAGTCCTCCATTATGTATATGTACCACACTTTCTTTATCCAATCATCTGTTGACAACATTTAGGTTGCTTCCAAATCTTGGCTATTGTGAACAGTGCTGCAACAAACATGGGAGTGCAGATATCTCTGATAAACTGATTTTCTTACTTTTGGATACATACACAGCAGTAGAATTTCTAGGTATTATAGTAGGTCAAATTTTAGTTTTCTGAGGAACCTTCAAACTGTTATCCACAGTGGTTGCACCAGTTTACATTCCCACCAAGAGTATATAAAGGTTCTCTTTTTTTCCACATCTTTGCCCAGCATTTGTTATTACCTGAGAGATTTCATCACGAACTGATGTTAAACTTCATATTAAATGCTTCTTCTGCATCTGTTGAGATGCTATGGTTTTTATCCTTCAATATGTTGATATAGTATATCACATTTATTGATTTACGTATGTTGCATCATCCTTGCATTCCATTTTAACTGGCACCTTTGTCAAAAATGAGTTTACTGTAAGTGCATTAGACCATTACTGCGTTGCTAGAAAGAAATGCCCGAGACTAGGTAATTTATAAAGAAAAACGTTTTAATTGGTTCATGGTTCTGCAGGGTATATGGGAGGCACAATGCTGACATCTGCTGGGCTTCTGAGGAGGCCTCACAGAACTTACAATCATGGCAGAAGGTGAAGGCAGAGCAGGCTTATCTTACGTGGCCAGAGCAGGAGCAAGGTGGCGGGGCGATGATACATACTTTTGAACAACCATATTGCATGAAAACTCACTCACTATCATGAGGACAGTACGAAGTGGAAAATCCATTCCCATGATCCAATCAACCTCCCACCAGGGCCCACCTCCAACATTGAGGATTACAATTCAACATGCGACGTGGGTAGAGACACAGATCCAAATGATATCATTCCACCTTTGGCCCCTCCCAAATCTTATGTCCCTCTCACAGATAGGCAGTGCCCCATGACACCACATGGAAGACGCCAAGGCTACGACTGGCACCTCTGAATCAGTAGCTCAAGCTGTACCTGTACCCCTTTGAGCCATGGTCAGAGCTGGAGTGGCGAGAATACAGAGAACAGTGTCCCAAGGCTGTGCAGGGTTGCAGGGCCCTGGGCCTTGTCCACCAAACCATTTTTCCTTCCTTGGACTCTGGGCCTTTGATGTGAGAAGCTGCCGAGAAGGTCTCTGAAATACCTTCCAGGCCTTTTCCCTGTTGTCTTGGTGTTAGCACTTGGCTCCTTCTTTTTACTTATGCAAATTTCTGCAGGTTGCTTGAATTCCTCTCCAGAAAACGGGCTTTTATTTTCTACCACATGGCCAGGCTGCAAATTTTCCAATCTTTTATGCTCTGCTTCCCTTTTAAATAAAAGTTCCAGTTTCAGGTCATTTATGTGCTCATGTGTAAGAATACAGGTTGTTAAAAGCAGCCAGGCCATATCTTCAATGCTTTGCTGCTTATAAATTTCTTCTGCCAGTTACGCTAAATCATCACTCTCAAGCTCAAACTTTCACAGATCCCTAGAGTGGGGGAACAATGCAGTCAAGCTATTTGCTAAATCATTATAAAAGTGACTTTGCTCCACTTCCCAATAAGTTCCTCAACTCCATCTGAGACCACCTCAGCCTGGTCATCTCTGCCCACATCACTATCAGCATTTAGGTCACAACCATTCAACAAGTCTTTAGGAATTCCCAAATTTTCCCTCATCTTCCTATCTTCTTATGATCCCTCCAAACTGTTCCAACCTCAGCCCATTACTCATTTCCAAAGCTGTTGCTGCACTTTCAGGTATCTTTATAGCAATATTCTACTTCTCAGTAACAATTTTCTGTATGAGACCATTCTTGCATTGCTATAAAGAAATACCTGAGTCTGGGTGATTTATAAAGAAAAGATGTTTAGTTGGCTCATGGTTCTGCAAAATATACAGGAATCATTGATAGCAATTGTTTGTCTTCTGGAGAAGTCTCAGGAAACTTACAATCATAGTCAAAGGCAAAGGGGGAGCAGGCTCATCTTACACGGCCAGAGCAGGAAAAAGAGAGAGGAGGGGGAGGTGCCACACACTTTTATACAACCAGATCTCACAAGAACTTACTCACTGTCATGAGAATAGTACCAAGTGGAACATCTACACCCATGATTTAATCACCTTTCACCAGGCCCCACCTCCAACATTGGGGATTAACATTTGACATGAGATTTGGGTGGGGACACAGATCCAAACCATGTCAGTAGGTGTGTGGATTTATTTCCGGGTTCTCTATTATGTCACATTCATCTATGTGTCTGTTTTTGTGCCAGTTCCACACTGATTTGGTTACCATAGTTCTGAACTATGATTTGGAGTTAGGTATTGTGATTCTCCCCGTTTTGCTCATTTTGCTCAGAATAGTTTTGGCTACTCTGGGTGATTTATGGTTTCATATGCATTTTAGGATTGATTTTCTATTTCTGCAAAAATTGTTGCTGGTATTTTGGTAGGGATTGCATAGAATCTACAGATTGCTTTGTGTAGTATGAACATTTTAGCAATACTGATCCTTCTAATCCATGAACATGAAATATCTTTCCATTTTTTTGTGTGTGTGTCCTCAATTTCTTGCCCAAGTGTTTTATAGATTTTATTGTAGATATCTTTCAGTTCTTTGTTTAATTTTTTGTATTTAATTTTATTTGTGGGTATAGTAAATAGGATTGCTCCTTTGATTTCTTTTTCATATTGTTAACTATTGTCATATAAATATGCTTCTGATTTTTGTATGTTGATATTCTTATCCTAAAACTTTACTGAAAGTGTTTATGAGTTTTAATAATTTTTGTTGGAGTCTTTAGATTTTTTTCAAACATAAGATCATATTGTCAGCAAGAATCAAGACTGATTCTTTTTCAGTTTGGATGCCCATTATTTCTTTCTCTTGTCTGATTGCTCTGGCTAGGACTTCCAGAACTGTGCTGAATAATAGTGGTGAAAGTGGGCAACCTTGTTGTTATCCAGATCTTAGAGGAAGGGCTTTCAGATTTTCCTTGTTCAATATGACACTACTGTGTGGCTGCTACATATGTATTGTTGCATTTTGTTTGTTAGTATTTTGTTGAGGTTTTTTTTTTTTTTTCCTGACACAGAGTCTTGCTCTGTCACCAAGACTGGAGTGCAGTGGCATAATCTTGGCTCATTGCAACCTCCGCCTTCCAGATTCAAGCAATTCTTCTGCCTCAGCCTCCAGAGTAACTGGGATATTACAGGCATGCATCACCATGCCCAGCTTATTTTTGTATTTTTAATAGAGATGGAGTTTCATCACGTTGGCCAGGCTTGTCTCAAACTCCAGACCTTGTGATCCGCCCACCTTGACCTCCCAAAGTGCTGGGATTACAGGCACGAGCCACCACGCCCAGCCCTGTTGAGGAATTTTGCATCAATATTCATTAGAAACATTGACCTGTAATTTTCTTTTTTTGATGTGTCATTGTCTGGTTTTGGTATAACGGTAATATTGGACTTGGAGAATGAGTTTGGAAATATTCCCTCCTCTATTTTTTGGAATAGTTTGGAGTAGGCTTGATATTAGTTTTTCTTTCAATGTTTTCTTTAATGAAATAGTTTTTATTTTGATCTTGTTACTTGTTACTGATGTGTTCAAGCTTTGGATTTCTTCCTGGTTCAATCTTGGTAGATTGTATGTGTCTGGGAATTTATCAGTTTCCTCTAGATTTTCCAATTTGTTGTCATATATTTGCTTGTAGTAGTAATAGTCTGTTTAATTTCTATAGTATCAGTTTTCATGTCTTATTTTTCATCTCTGCTTTAAATATTTGGGTCTTCTCTCTTTTTTCTTAGTCTGTCTAAAGGTTTTTCAATTTTATTTATCTTTTAAAAAAAACTTTTAATTTCATTGATGTTTTGTATTGTGTTTTTCATTTAAAATTTATGTATTTCTTCTCTGATCCTTATTATTTTGCTTCAACTAATTTTGCATTTGATTTGCTTTTGCTCTCCTAGTTCTTCAAGATGCATCATTACTTTATCTGTTTGGAGATTTTCCTCTTTTTTGATGTATGAAGTTATAGCTATAAAGTTCCCACTTACTGATTTCATTGTATGCTATTGGTTTTGGTATGTTGTGTTTCATTACCATGTCTTTCAATAAATATTTCAATTGTCTTCTTAATTTCTTCATTGACCCAATGGTGATTCAGTAGTATATTGTTTAATTTCTATGTGTTCATATATTTTCCAAAATTTCTCATTATTGATTTCTAGTTTTATTGCTTTCTGTTTAGAGGCTATGTTTGATACTGTTTCAATTTTCTCTGAAGGTTTTAAGACTTGTTTTTGTGGCCTACCATATGATCTATTCTTCAGAATGATCCATGTGCTAAAGAATAGAATATATATTCTGTACATTCTTTGAATAAATAATTATTCTTGAAAAAAATGATCTGTCAATATCCATTGGGACCATTTGTTTTATAGTGCAGATAATGTCTAATGTTTCTTTGCTGATTTTCTGTCTGGAAGATCTGTCCATATGTGCTTCAGTGTTGCACACATATATATTTACAATTGTTATGTACTTTGGCTGAATTCACCCCTTAATCATTATATAATGACTTTCTTTTTCTCTTCTTAGTTTTTGTCTAGAAATCTAATTTGTATGATATAAGTATAGCTACTCCTGCTCTTTCTGTTTCAATTGTCATGAAACATATTTTTCCATCTCTTTATTTTCAATCTATGTGAATCTTTAGAGATGAATTTGTTTCTGGTAGGCAACAGATCATTAAGTTTTGCTTTTTAAAGAATCTATTCAGTCACTCTATGTATCTTGATTGGATAGATTAGACCATTTACATTAAATGTTGTTGTTGATAAGTGAAGACTTACTTCTGCTATTTTGTTATTTGTTTTCTGGTTATTTTGTGGTCTTCCTTCTTTCCTTTCTTCATTTTAGGCATGGTGATTTTTTTCTGGTGGTAGGTTTAATTTCTTGCTTTTTATTTTAGTATGTGTTATATGTTTCTCAATTGAGGTTACCATAAAACTTGCAGGTACTATCTTATAACCCATTATCTTAAAGCCATGACAACTTAACGCTGATTTCATAAACGAACATGTAAAAAGAAAACTAATAAAAACTGTACATATTAACTTTATTTCTATACTTTTTAACTTTTTGTTATTTCTCTTTATGTCTCATTGTACTGTCTATGAACTGGAAAGTTGTCATAGTTGATATTTCTACTTGGTTCATCTTTTAGTCTTTCTGCTTAAGAGCATTTTACACACTCTGATTAGTGTTATAATATTATGTGTATGCTATTACCAGTGAATTTTGTACCTTCATATGATTTCTTAATGCCTCTTAATGCTCTTTTCTTTCAGAATGGAGAACTCCCTCTAACATGTTTTTTTTAAAGACGGATCTGGTCTGGTAATCAAATCTCTCAGCTTTTGTTTTCTGTGAAGGTCTTTATTTCTCCTTCATGTTTAAAAAATTTTTCATCAAACTATTCTAGGCTAAAAATTTTTTGCTTTTAGCACTTTAAATATGTCATGCCACTCCTTGTCTATAAAGTTTCCACTGAAAAGTTTGCTACCAGATGTATTGGAGCTCCATTGTGTGTTATTTGTTCCTTTTCTCTTGCTGCTGTTAAGACTTTTTTTAAATCCTTGACCTTTGGGAGTTGGTTTATTAAATATCTTGAGGTAGTCTTCTTTGGGTTAAATCTGCTTAGTGTTCTATAACCTTTTTGTACTTGGATATTGATATATTTCTTTAGTTTTGGGAAGTTTTCTATTATTATCACTTTGAATAGACTTTCTATATGTTTTTCTTTCTCTACCTCCCCTTTAAAAGTAATAACTCTTAGATTTATCCTTTTGAATGTATTTTCCAGATCCTGTAGGTGTGTTTTATTGTTTTCTATTCTTTTTTTTAAATTTCCTCTGACTATATTTTGCAGTAGTCTGTCTTCAGGTTCACTTATTCTCCCTTTTGCTTGATTAATTCTGCTACTAAGAGTCTCTGATGCATTCTCTAGTATGTCAATTGCATTTTTCAACTCTGCAATTTCTGCTTGATTTTATTTAATAATTTCAATCTCTTTGTTAAATTTATCTGATAGAATTCTGAATTCCTTCTCTTGTTATTTTATGTGTCTTTTTTTGAAAAGTGTCTGTTCATGTCCTTTGCCCACTTTTTAATGGGGTTGTTTATTTTTCCTTTGCAAATTTGTTTAAGTTTCCTATATATGTTGGATATTAGACCTTTGTGAGATAGATAAATTGCAAAAATTTTCTCCCATTTTGTGAGTTGTTTGTCTACTCTGTTGACAGTTTCTTTGGCTATGTAGAAGGTCTTTTTAGATCCCATTTGTCAATTTTTTCTTTTGTCACAATTGATTTTGACATCTTTGTCATGAAATCTTTGCCCTTGCCTATGTCCTGAATAGAATTGCATAGGTTTTCCTCTAGGGTTGTTATAGTTTTGGGTTATACATTTAAGTCTTTCATCCATCTTGAGTTAATTTTTGTATATGTTGTAAGGAAGTTGTTATAGTTTGGTCCTGTGTCTCCACCCAAATCTAATCTCAAATTGTAATTCCTATGTATCAGGAAAGGGCCTGGTGGGAGGTGAATGAATCATGGAGGAGGATTTTTCCTTTGCTGTTTTCATAATAGTGAATAAGTTCTCATGAGATCGGGTTGTTAGAAAGTGTGTGGGACATCCCCCTTTGCTCTCTCTCTCTCTCTCTCTCTCTCTCTCCTGTCACTATGTCAAGAAGGTCCTCATTTCCCCTTGTCTTTATACCATCATTATAATTTTCCTGAGGCCTCCCAGTCATGCTTCCTGTAAAGCCCTTGGAACTGTGAGTCAATTAAATCTCTTTTCTTTATAAATTACCCTGTTTCTGGTGGGTCCTTCCTTCCTTCCTTCCTTCCTTCCTTCCTTCCTTCCTTCTTTCTTTCTTTCTTTCTTTCTTTCTTTCTTTCTTTCTTTCTTTCTTTCTTTCTTTCTTTCTTTCTTTTTCTTTCTTCCTCCTTTCCTTTCCTTTCCCTTTCTTTCTTTCTTTCCTTCCTTCCTTCCTTCCTTCCTTCTTTCTTTCTTTCTTTCTTTCTTTCTTTCTTTCTTTCTTTCTTTCTTTCTTTCTTTCTTTCTTTCTTTCTTTCTTTCTTTCTTTCTTTCATCTGTCTGTCTGTCTTTTTTGAGACAGAATCTCGCTCTGTCACCCAGGCTGGAGTTCAGTGATGCAATCTCAGCTGACTGCAACCTCTGCCTCCTGAGTTCAAGACATTCTCCTTCTTCAGCCTCCAGAGTAGCGGGGATTACAGATGTGGACCATCACAACCTGGCTAATTTTTGTAGTTTTAGTAGAGATGGGTTTTCACCATGTTGGCCAGGCTAGTTTCAAACTCCTGACCTCAAGTGATTCACCCACCTTGGCCTCCCAAAGTTCTGTGATTACAGGCATGAGCCACTGTGCCTGGCCCAGGTAGTTCTTTATAACAGACTGAAAATCAACTACTACAGAAATTTGGTACCAGGAAAGTGGGGCACTGCAATAAAGATAACTGAAAATGTGGAAGTGACTTTGGAACTCAGTAATGGGCAGAAGTTGGAACAGTTTGGAGGGCTTGGAAGAAGACAGGAAAATGTGGAAACCTTTTAGAGACTTGTTGAATTGTTTTGACCAAAATGCTGACAATGATATGGGCAGTGTAGTCCAGGCTGAGGTGACCTCCAATGGAGATGAGGAACTTATTTGGAACTGGCATAATGGTTATATTAGCTTTGTTTTATCAAAGAGACAGGCAGCATTTTACCCTTACCCTAGAGATCTGTGGAACTTTGAACTTGAGAGAGATAATTTAGGGTATCTGGCAGAAGAAATTTCTAAGCAGCAAAGCACTCAAGATGTGACCCAGCTGTTTCTAAAAGTGTACACTTATATGCATAAAGAAATAGATGGTCTAAAATTGGAAATTATATTTAAAAAGGAAGTAGAACATAAAAGTTCGGAAAATATGCATCCTGACCTTGTGGTAGGAAAGAAAACCCATTTTCTGGGGAGAAATTCAAGCTGGCTGCAGAAATCAGTGTAAGTAAAGTGGAGCCTAATGTTAATAGCCAAGACAATGGGGAAAATGTCTCCAGGTCATGTTTGAGACATTCATGGCAGCCCCTCTCATCACAGGACCACAGGGCTAGCAGGAAAAAATGGTTTCGTGTGCCAGGCCCAGGGCCTCACTGCTCTGTGCGGCCTTGGGACATGGCACCCTGCACCCCAGCCACTCCAGCTCTAGCCATGGCTAAAAGTGGCCAAGGTACAGCTCAAGTTGTTGCCTCAGAGGGTGCGAGCCCCAAGCCTTGGTGGCTTCCATGTGGTTTTGGGCCTGCAAGTGCACCAAGGGCAAGAGTTGAGGCTTGGACACCGAGGTTTCAGAGGATGTATGGAAACTCCTAGATGTCCAAGCAGAAGTTTGCTGCAGGGGCAGATCCCCATGGAGAACCTCTACTATGGCAGTACAGAGAGGATAGGTGGGATTTGAGCCCCCACACAGAGTCCTCACTGGGTCACTTCGTGGTGGAGCTGTGAGAAGAGGAACCACCATCCTCCAGGCCCCAGAATGGTAGATCCACTAACAGCTTACACCCTGTACCTGGAATAGCTGCAGACACTTAATGTCCACCTGTTAATGCAGCTGTCGGGGGCTGTACCCTGCAGCGTCACAGGGATATAGCTACCCAAAGCCTTGGGGGACCACCTCTTGCATCAGTGTGCCCTGGCTGTGAGACATGGAGTCAAAGGAGATTAAATGAGATTATTTTGGTGCTTTAAGATTTAATGACTGCCCTGCTTGGCTTCAAACTTGCATGGAAACTGTGACCCCTTTATTTTGGCCAATTTATCTTATTTGGAATGAGACCATTTACCCAATGCCTGTACCCCCATTGTATCTTGGAAACAACTAAATTGCTTTTGATTTTACAGGCTCATAGGCAGAAGAGTCTGGCCTTGTCTCAGTGGAAGCTTTGAGGGACTGTTGTTAAGGCATGATTATGTTTTGAAATTTGAGAAGCACATGAGATTTGGGAGGGGCCTGGGACTGAATTATATGGTTTGGTTCTGTGCCCTTACCCAAATCTCATATCAAATTATAATCCACTTGTGTTGGGGTAGGGACCTGGTGGAAGGTGATTGAGTCATGGGGGTGGACTTCCTCTTTGCTGTTCTCATGATAGTGAGTATGTTCTCATGAGATCTGGGTGTTCAACATTGTGTGGCAATTTCCCCTTTCATCTCTCTCTCTCTCTCCTGCCACCATGTGAAGAAGGTCCTTGCTTCCCCTTTGCCTTCTGTATGATTGTAAGTTTCCTGAAGCTTCTCAGTCATGCTTCCTGCTAAGCCTGTGGAATTATAAGTCAATTAAACCTTTTTTCTTTATAAATTACCCTCTCTCAGGTAGTTCTTTATGGAAGTGTGAAAACAGACTAATGCAGAATGGGTCTGGTTTCAATTTTCTGCATATGGCTTGACAGTTCTCTCAGCACTATTTATTAAATAAGGAATTTTTTCCCTGTTGCTTGCTTTCGTCAGGTTTGTCAAAGATCAGATGGTTGTAAGTGTGTGGTCCCATTGCTAGGTTCTCTATTCTGTTCCATTGAACTATGTGTCCTTGTACCAGTATCATGCTGTTTTGGTTACTGTAGCCCTATAGTATAGTTTAAAGTCAGGTAGCATGATGCCTCCAGTTTTATTCTTTATATGTAGCATTGCCTTTTGTCTATTCAGGCTCTTTTTTGGTTCCATATGAATTTTAAAATAGTTCTTTCTAAGTCTGTGAAGAACATCAGTGGTAGTTTAATGGGAATAGCATTGAATATATAAATTGCTTTGGGCTGTATGGTCATTTTTAATGTACTGATTATTCTCTATCCATGAGCATGGAATGTTTTTTCATTTTTTTGTGTTTGTCGTCTCTGATATTTTCAAGTAGTGGTTTGTAATTCTTGAAGAGGTCCTTCACTTTTCTTGTTAGTTGTATTCCTAGGTATTCTTTTTGTGGCAACTGTGAATGAAAATTTATTACTGATTTGGCTGACAGTTTGTCTATTCTTGGTGTATAGGAATACTAGCATTTTTTCACATTAATTTTGTATGCTGATACTCTGATGAAGTTGCTTATTAGCTTAAGAAACTTTTGGGCTGAGAAGATAGATTTTCTAGATATCAGATCACGTTATCTGCAAACAGGGATAGTTTGATTTTCCCTCTTCTTATTCGAATGACCTTTATTATTTTCTCTTGCCTGATTGCTGTGGCCAGAACTTTCAATACTATGTTGAATAGGTGTGATGAGAGAGAAATCTTGTCTTGTGCTGGTTTTCGAGGAAAATGCTTACGGTTTTTGCTCATTTGGTATGATATTGGCTGTGGGTTTGTCATATATGGCTCATTTTGTTTTGAGGCTTATTTCTTGAGTACCTAGTTTATTGAGAGTTTTTATTGTAAAGGGGTTTTGAATTTTATCAAAGGCCTTTTCTGAATCTATTTAGATAATCATGTAGTTTTTGTCTTTATTTCTGTTTATGTGATGAATAATATTTATTGATTTGCATATCTTAAACTAGCCTTGCATCCCCGAGATGAAGCCTACTTGATTATGGTGGATAAGCTTTTTAATATGCTGGTGGATTTGGTTTGCTAGTATTTTGTTGAGGATTTTTGCATCCTTTGTTTACCATCCTTTGTTTAACAAGGATATTGGCCTGTAGTTTCCTTTTTTTTGGTTGTATCTCTGCCAAGTTTTGTTGTCAGGGTGATGCTGGCCTTATAGGATTAGTTAGGGATGAGTCCCACCTTTTCAATTTCTTGAAATAGTTTCAGTATGAATGGTACCAGCTTTTCTTCATACCTATAGTAGAATGTAGCTGTGAATCAGTCTGGTCTTGGGCTCTTATTTTTTGGTTGGTAGGCTATTTATTAGTGCTTCAATTTCAGAACTCATTATTGGTCTATTCAGGGATTCAATTTCTTTCTGGTTCAGTCTTGGGAGGGCATATATATTCAGTAATTTATCCATTTCTTCTAGATTTTCTAGTTTGTAGTGTATAGAGGTTTTTATACTGTTCTCTGATGATTGCTTGTATTTCTTTGGTGTCAATGGCAATATCTCTCTTATCATTTCTGATTTTCTTTATTTGAATCTTCTTTCCTTTTTTTTTTTATTAGCCTAGCTAGCAGTCAATCAAAAAATAAGCTCCTGGATTCATTGATTTCTTTGAAGGTTTTTCATTTCTCTATCTCCTTGAGTTCTACTCTGATCTTGGTTATTTCTTATGATCTGCTAGTGTGGGGTTTGTTTGCTCTTGGTTCTCTAGTTCTTTTTGTTATGATGTTAGGTTGTTAACTTGAGATCTTTCTAGCTTTTGGATATGGGCATTTAGTGCTATATGTATTTCTCTTAATACTACTTTAGCGGTATCCCAGAGATGCTGGCACATTGTGTCTTTAGTTCTTATTAATTTCAAATAACTCGATTTCTATCTTATTATTTATCCAAAAGGCATTCAGTAGCAGGTTGTTCAATTTCTATGTAGCTGTATGGTTTTGAATGAATGTCTTAATCTAGAGTTCTAATTTGACTGTGCTGTGGTCTCAGACACTGTTATGATTTCAGTTCTTTTGCATTTTGGGGGAGTGTTTTACTTCCAATTATGTGATCAATTTTAGAGTAAGTGTCATGTGGCAATGAATAGAATATATATTCTGTTGTTCTTGAGTGGAGACCTCTGTAGATAACTATCAGGTCTACTTGATCCAGAGCTGAATTCAAGTCCTATTTATCTTTGTTAATTTTCTGTTTCACTGATCTGTCTAATAACATCAGTAGGGTGTTAAAGTCTCCCACTTATTATTGTGTGAGAGTCTAAGTCTCTTTGAATGTTTCTAATAACTTGCTTTATGAATCTGGGTGCTCCTGTATTAGGCGCATATATATTTAGGATAGTTAGTTCTTCTTGTTGAATTGAACCCTTTACCATTGTGTAATACATTTCTTTGTCCTTTTTGATTTTTGTTGGTTTAAAGTCTGTTATTCCAGAAACTAGGATTGCAACCCCTGTTTTTTTCTGTTTTTCATTTGCTTGATAATTTCCCCTCCATCTCTTTATTTTGAGCCTATGTGTGTCTTTGTATGTGAGACACTTTTGAAGAAAGCATACTGATAGGTCTTGACTATCTAGCTTGCCATCCTGTGTCTTTTAATTGGGGCATTTAGTCCATTTACATTTAAGGTTAGTATTGTTATGTGTGGATTTCATCTTGTCATTATGATGCTAGCTGGTTATTTTGCAAGCTTGTTTATGTTTTGTTTTTCCTTTGCTTTTTACATTTTGTATATAGTTAGCCTTTGATTCTTTTTTGTCTACTAATTTTGCTTTTTTTTTTTTTCTTTCCTAGTTCCTTGAGGTGCATTGTCAGGGTTGTTTATTTGAAATCTTTGTACTTCTTTGCTATAGGTGTTAATTCCTATAAAATTCCCTGTAGGCACTGCTTTTGCTGTATCTCATAGGATTTAGTATGTTATATTTTTATTTTTATTCATTGCAAAAAATTTTTTATTCCCTTCTTAATTTATTCATTAGTCAAATGGTTATTTAGGAGTATGCTGTTAAATTCCCATGTATTTGTAGAGTTTTCAAATTTTCTCTTGTTATTAACTTCTAGTTTTATTCTATTATGGTCCTAGAAAATACTTAATATAATTTAGTTTTAAAAAAAATTTATTAAGACTTGTTTTGTGGCCTCACATATGGTCTATCCTGTTGAATGTTCCATGTGCTGATGAGAAGAATGTGTATTCTTCAACATGGATGAAATGTTCCGTAAATATCTGTTATGTCTACTTGGTCTAAAGTGAAGTTTAAATCCAATATTTCCTTATTGATTTTTTTTTCTAGATGATCTGTTCTACGCTGAAAGTGGGGTGTTGGAGTCCTTAACTATTATTGTATTGGAGGCAATTTATCTCTTTAGATCTTACATTTTCTTTATATATCTGGGTGATCTCTTGTTAGATAATTTATATTTAGAACTGTTATATCTTCTTGCTAAATTGATTCCTTTAACATTATATAGTATCCCTTTTGTGTTCCTTTTCACAGTTTTTGACATGAAGTAGTTTTTTTTATTATTATACTTTATGTTCCAGGGTACATGTGCACAATGTGCAGGTTTGTTACATATGTATACGTGTGTCATGTTGGTGTGCTGCACCCATTAACTCATCATTTACATTAGGTATATCTCCTAAGGCAATCCCCCCCCCTCGCCCCATCACCCAACAGGCCCCAGTGTGTGATGTTCCCCTTCCTGTGTTCAAGTGTTCTCATTGTTCAATTCCCACCTATGAGTGAGAACATGTGGTGTTTGGTTATGTGTTTTTGCGATAGTTTGCTGAGAATGATGGTTTCCAGCTGCATCCATGTCCCTACAAAGGACATGAACTCATCCTTTTATGGCTGCATATTATTCCATGGAGTATATGTGCCACGTTTTCTTAATCCAGTCTATCATTGATGGACATTTGGGTTGGTTCCAAGTCTTTGCTGTTGTCACTAGTGCTGCAGTAAACATACGTGTGCATGTGTCTTTATAGCAGCATGACTTATAATCCTTTGGGTATATACCCAGTAGTGGGATGGCTGGGTCAAATGGTATTTCTAGTTCTAGATCCTTGAGGAATCGCCACACTG
>NW_012114422.1:4367312-4394825 GCF_000951035.1 Colobus angolensis palliatus
CCATTTTCATGATATTGATTCTTCCTATCCATGAGCATACAGTGTTCTTTCATTTGTTTGTGTCCTCTTTTATTTCATTGAGCAGTGGTTTGTAGGTCTCCTTGAAGAGGTCCTTCACATCCCTTGTAAGTTGAATTCCTAGGTATTCTCTTTGAAGCCATTGTGAATGGGTGTTCACTCCTGATTTGGCTTTATGTTTGTCTGTTATCAGTGTATAAGAATGCTTGTGATTTTTGCACATTGACTTTGTATCCTGAGACTTTGCTGAAGTTGGTTATCAGCTTAAGGAGATTTTGGGCTGAGACACTGGGGTTTTCTAAATATACAATCATATCATCTGCAAACAGGAACACTTTGACTTCCTGTTT
The DNA here is from genome assembly GCF_000951035.1 of Colobus angolensis palliatus. Taxonomy (NCBI): domain Eukaryota; kingdom Metazoa; phylum Chordata; class Mammalia; order Primates; family Cercopithecidae; genus Colobus; species Colobus angolensis. The sequence continues at coordinate 4,367,681 of NW_012114422.1, forward strand.
TCCTAATTGAATACCCTTTATTTCTTTCTCCTGTCTGATAGCCCTGGCCAGAACTTCCAACACTATGTTGAATAGGAGTGGTGAGAGAGGGCATCCCTGTCTTGTGCCAGTTTTCAAAGGGAATGCTTCCAGTTTTTGCCCATTCAGTACGATATTGGCTGTGGGTTTGTCATAAATAGCTCTTATTATTTTGAGATACGTTCCATCAATACCTAATTTATTGAGAGTTTTTAGCCTGAAGGGCTGTTGAATTTTGTCAAAGGTCTTTTATACATCTATTGAGATAATCATGTGGTTTTTGTCTTTGGTTTTGTTTATATGCTGGGTTACTTTTATTGATTTGCTTATATTGAACCAACCTTGCATCCCAGGGATGAAGCCCACATGATTATGGTGGATAAGCCTTTTGATGTGCTGTTGGATTCAGTTTGCCAGTATTTTATTGAGGATTTTTGCATCGATGTTCATCAGGGATATTGGTCTAAAATTCTCTTTTTTTGTTGTGTCTCTGCCAGGCTTTGGTATCAGGATGATGTTGTCCTCAAAAATGAGGTAGAATTCCTTCTTTTTCTATTGATTAGAATAGCTTCAGAAGGAATGGGATCAGCTCCTTCTTGTACCCCTGGTAGAATTCTGCTGTGAATCTCTCTGGTCCTGGACTTTTTTGTTGATGGGCTGTTAATTATTGCCTCAGTTTCAGAACCTCTTATTGATCTATTCAGGGATTCAACTTCTTCCTGGCTTAGTCTTGGGAGAGTGTATGTGTCCAGGAATTTATCCATTTCTTCTAGGTTTTCTAGTTTATTTGCATAGAGGTGTTTATAGTATTCTCTGATCCTAGTTTGTATTTCTGTGGGGTTGGTGGTGATATCCCCTTTGTCATTTTTTATTGCATCTATTTGATTCTTCTCTCTTTTCTTCTTTATTAGTCTCTATTAACTTTGTTGATCTTTTAAAAAAAACAGCTCCTGGATTCATTGATTTTTTGAAGGGCTTTTTGTGCCTCTATCTCCTTCAGTTTTGCTCTGATCTTAGTTATTTCTTGCCTTCTGCTAGCTTTTGAATGTGCTTGCTCTTGCTTTTCTAGTTCTTTTAATTGTGATGCTAGGGTGTCAATTTTAGATCTTTCCTGCTTTCTCTTGTGGGCATTTAGTGCTATAAATTTCCCTCTACACACTGATTTAAATGTGTCCCAGATATTCTAGTGTGTTGTGTCTTTGTTCTCATTGGTTTCAAAGAACATCTTTATTTCTGCCTTCATTCCATTATGTACTCAGTAGTCATTCAGGAGCAGCTTGTTCAGTTTCCATGTAGTTGAGCGGTTTTGATTGAGTTTCTTAGTCCTGAGTTCTAGTTTGGTTGCCCTGTGCTCTGAGAGACAGTTTGTTATAATTTCTGTTCTTTTACATTTGCTGAGGAGTGCTTTACTTCCAACTATTTGGTCAATTTTGGAATAAGTGTGATGTGGTGCTGAGAAGAATGTGTATTCTGTTGCTTTGGGGTGGAGGGTTCTGTAGATGTCTATTAGGTCCACTTGGTGCAGAGTTGAGTTCAATTCCTGGATATCCTTGTTAACTTTCTGTCTCATTGATCTGTCTAATGTTGACAGTGGGGTGTTAAAATCTCCCATTATTATTGTGTGGGAGTCTAAGTCTCTTTGTAAGTCTCTAAGGACTTGCTTTATGAATCTGGGTGCTCCTGTATTGGGTGCATATATATTTAGGATAGTTAGGCCTTCTTGTTGAATTGATTCCTTTACCATTATGTAATGGCCTTCTTTGTCTCTTTTGATCTTTGTTGATTTAAAGTCTGTGTTATCAGAGACTAGGATTGCAACCCCTGCCTTTTTTTGTTTTCCATTTGCTTGGTACATCTTCCTCCATCCCTTTATTTTGAACCTATGTGTGTCTCTGCATGTGAGATGGGTCTCCTGAATACAGCAAACTGATGGGTCCTCACTCTTTATCCAATTTGCCTGTCTGTGTCTTTTAATTGGAGCATTTAGCCCATTTATATTTAAGGTTAATATTGTTATGTGTTAACTTGATCCTGTCATTTTGATGTTAACTGGTTATTTTGCTCATTAGTTGATGCAATTTCTTCCTAGCATTGATGGTCTTTACATTATGGCATGTTTTTGCAATGGCTGGTACTGGTTGTTCCTTTCCATGTTTAGTGCTTCCTTCAGGAGCTCTTGTAGGGATGTCTGGTGGTGACAAAATCTCTCAGCATTTGCTTGTCCATAAAGGATTTTATTTCTCCTTCACTTATGAAACTTATTTTGGCTGGATATGAAATTGTAGGTTGTAAATTCTTTTCTTTAAGAATGTTGAATGTTGGCCTCCACTCTCTTCTGGCTTGTAGAGTTTCTTCCAAGAGATCCGCTGTTAGTCTGATGGTCTTCCCTTTGTGGGTAACCCGACCTTTCTCTCTGGCTGACCTTAACATTTTTTCCTTCATTTCAACTTTGGTGAATCTGACAGTTATATGTCTTGGAGTTGCTCTTCTCGAGGACTGTCTTTGTAGTATTCTCTGTATTTCCTGAATTTGAAAGTTGGCCTGTCTTTCGAGGTTGGAGAAGTTCTCCTGGATAATATCCTGCAGAGTATTTTCCAACTTGGTTCCATTCTCCCCGTCACTTTCAGGTACACCGATCAGACATAGATTTGGTCTTTTCACATATTCCCATATTTCTTGGAGGCTTTGTTTGTTTCTTTTCACTCTTTTTTCTCTAAACTTCTCTTCTTGCTTCATTTCATTCATTTGATCTTCAATCACTGATACCCTTTCTTCGAGTTGATCGAATAGGTTACTGAAGCTTGTGCATTTGTCACGTAATTCTCATGCCACGGTTTTCAGCTCTATCAGGTCATTTAAGGACTTCTCTACCTTGGTTATTCTAGTTAGCCATTCGTCAAATCTTTTTTCAAGGTTTTTAGCTTCTTTGCAATGGGTTTGAACTTTCTGTTTTAGCTTGGAGAAGTTTGATCATCTGAAGCCTTCTTCTCTCAACTCATCAAAATCATTCTCTGTCCAGCTTTGTTCCATTGCTGACGAGGAACTGTGTTCCTTTGGAGGGGGAGAGGTGCTCTGATTTTTTATATTTTTCAGCTTTCCTGCTCTGTTTCTTCCCCATCTTTGTGGTTTTATCTACCTTTGATCTTTAATGATGGTAACGTACAGATGGGATTTTGGTGCAGATGTCCTTTCTGTTTGTTAGTTTTCCTTCTAACAGTCAGGACTCTCAGCTGCAGGTCTGTTGGAGTTTGCAGGAGGTCTAATCCAGACCCTGCTTGCCTGGGTATCAGCAGCAGAGGCTGCAGAAGAGTGAAGAGTGAATATTGCTGAACAATATGTATATATTTTTGAGACAGGATCTCATTCTGTTGCCCAGGCTGGAGTGCAGTGGTGTGATCTCAGTTCACTGCAAACTCTGCCTCCCAGTTCGAGCAATTCTCCTGTCTCAACCTCCCAAGTAGCTGGGATTACAGGTGTGTACCACCACCCCTGGCTAATATTTGTATTTTTAGTAGAGATGGGATTTCACCATGTTGTTCAGTCTGATCTCAAACTCCTAACCTCGTGATCTGCCTGCCTTGGCCTCCCAAAGTGTTGGGATTATAGGCATGAGCCACTTTGCCCAGCTAGTCTGCTTTATCTGATATAAATATAGCTACTCCTTCTCATCTTTGATTGCTATTTTTGTGAAATCTTTTTACCCCTTTTCCCTTTCAGATTATATGTGTCTTTAGAGGTAAGTGAGTTTCTTATAGGCTTCATATAATTTGAATCATTTTTTAAAATTTCGTGCAGCTAGTCTCTGTCTTTTAAGTGGGAAATTTAGTATACTTACATTCAAGGTTATTGATAAATGAGGATTTACTGCCATTGCTTTGTTATTTGTTTTCTGATTGTTTTATATATCCTGTATTCTTTTCTTGCCCTTTTATTGTTTATCGTTGTGGTTTGGTGAATTTCTATTATGGTAATATTTGATTTGTTCCCCTTTCTCACTTGAGTGTCTGCTGTACCAGTGAGTTTTATGCTTTTGTGTGTTTTTATAATTGCAAATATTATCTTTCTGCTCCACATGCAGAATTCACTTAATTATTTCTTGTAGAGTTGGTTGATTGGTGATGAATTCCTTCAGTTTTTGCTTATCTGAGAAAGACTTTATGTCTTCTTCATTTTTGAAGGTAAGCTTTGGAGCATATTGTATTATTGGCTAACTTTTCTTTTTCTTCTCAGTTCTTAGAATATATTATCCCATTCTCTCCTGGCCTGTAAGATTTCTGCTGAGAAATCCTCTGTTAGTTTGATGAGGATTCCCTTATATATGACTTGACATTATCTCTTTTTTTATAATTGCTGTTTTTATAATTCTCCCTTTGTTTGACTTTTGACAGTTTGATTCCAATATACCTTGGAGATATTTTTGTGTTAAATCAATTTGGAAACTTTTAAGTTTCCCCTATCTGAATGTCTATATGTGTTGCATGACTCGGGAAGTTTTCTGCTATTAGTTTGTTTAAAAGGTTTTCTATGTTTTGCCCATTCATCTCTTCTCCTTCTAGAACACCTAGTTCAAACATTTGGTAACTTCATGATGTCCCCTATGTCACATAAGATTTATTTTTTCTTTTTTATTGCTTTATTATTTTCCTTTTTATCTAACTGGGTAATTGTATTTTATTTTATTTTTTATCCATCCCCTCAAACATTTATCATTTGAGTTAAATAATCCAGCAACATTCTTTAAGTTACTTAAAAATATACAAGTAATTCATTACTAACTACAGTCACCTTATTGTGCTATCAAATAGTAATTCTTATTCATTCTTTATTTTTTTTTACTCAATCCTTATACTCTCTATATTCATGAGTTCAATTGATTTGATTTTTAGATTCCACAAATAAGTAAGAACATGTGATGCTTGTCTTTCTGTGACTGGCTTATTTCACTTAATATAATGATCTCTGTTCCATTCATATTGTTGCAAATGACTGGATCTCATTCTTTTTACGGTCAAATAGTTATCCAGTGTATATATGTACCACTTTTTTTTTATGCATTCATCTGTTGATGGACACTTAGGTTGCCCCAAACTTTAGCTATTGGAAACAGTGCTGCAACAAGCATAGGAGTGGAGATATCTCTTTGATGTACAGATTTTCTTTCTTTTGGGCATAATTGGGTAATTTAAGACTTAGCTTCAGGTTTAGAAATTTTTTCTTCTGCTTGATCTAGTCTATTGTTGAAACTGTTTATTGTATTTAAAAATTTCATTTATTAAATTCCTCAGTTCCAGGGTTTTTATTTGCTTTATTTTTCTGAATCAAACTCTTTGTTAAATTTCTCTTTTAGATCATGAATTGTTTTTCTGATTTCTTTGTGTTTTTTATGTTTTTTCTTTTCCATCTCATCGTGCTTCTTTTATATCATCATTTTGAATGCTTTTTCAATTGTTTCATAGATTTCCTTATCATGGAACCTATTGCTGGAGAATAATTGTGTTCCATTGGAGATGTCATGTTTCCTTGTTTCTTTTTCATGTTTATTCTGTCCTTATGTTGATATCTGCACATTTGGTGTAGTAGGTATCACTTCTTCAAATTGTATGAATTGGCTTTCATAGGAATATATATTTTCTTATAGATGTATCTATAGAGCACATTGGATATGGTACTTTGGCTTTGATTTGGGGTGGGCTCAATAGTGTATGCTCCATATGATCTCTTCAGCTGTTATTGAGTATCAGTGGTATCTAAGTTCTTTAGTGGCTTAGACTGTGATAATGAAGGCTGCAGTGGAGCTTTGTTGGGGAGAGGGGTACCAGGTGGGTCAATCCTTAGGTATTAGCGGTGGCAGCAGTGGTGTGCCTGACCTTGGGCCCTCAAGTAGTGTATGTGGACTCCAGTGGTAAAGAATCTGGGTGGGCTGATCTTTGGGCCTCCAGGTAACTTGCTCAGGTGCCAGCAGGGGTAATTGTGGACTGGATGGGCAGGAAGGTTCTTGGGCCTCTGGGCAGCAGATGTGGTATTGGTGATGGCAGTACCAGCAGTGGGTAAATCTTGAGACCTTCCTGTGGCATACATGGGCACCACTGGTGGCAGCAGTGGACTGGGAAGGCCAGTCACCAGGCCTCCAGGAGGCACATGAAGGTGAGTACTGGTGGCAGTCGTGGTGACAGACTCAGTGGCCCCTCCTCAGCTCACAGGAGGCATTAGTGGACTCTGATGGCAGCTGGTGAGGCAGATCAATCCCCAGTCCCCTTGGACAGTATACACAGGCATTGGGAGGGGTTCTGCCATACAGGGTGGGTCTTTTCTCAGGCCCACTGATGATGTTTGTGGGCATAGGTGCTGGTAGATGGGATATGATTGGTGCAAGTTTTTTTGTGTGATTCACTTTATGAGATTGAGGGTGTTTCTGTGTTTTTTGTTTTTTGTTTGTAATTTCCTAACAGTATGTTTTGTGTTTGCTTGTTTTTAACTAGTTATAGGGGCTATTTTTTTTTTCAAATGTCTTTCTGCCTCAATTTGGATGATCTTATGGTTTTTCTAATTTAGTCTCTTGATGTGTTAAATTACATTTGCTGATTTTGATTAATAAACCAATTTTGCATTACTGTGCTAAATTTTACTTGGTCATTATATATAGAATTATATATACATATATATTATATATATGTGTGTGTATATATATTTGATTTGCTTCTCTATACTCCCAGCTCTGTTTAACTCTGGGTGAATGCCAATGTTTCTTTTCCTGCACCACAGCCTAGAAACTCTCTCAGGGTTGAAAGCTGAAGTTTAACGTATTTGTTTTCTATATTTCGGGCATCACAGAAGATAAATGCAAAATTTTATTGAGAATGGAAATATTGTACATTTTTATTATGGTGGTAGTGTAGGAAAATTGTGAAAGATTTTTAAGTGGATTAAAAGATTGCCGAGATTTCCGTGGAACTATGGATTGTTTAGAGAACATTATTCTGAATTATTTGTGTAAGGTTTCTGTGACTTTCAATTTTTTAATCTATTTTCCAACTCTGTAAGTTGTAGAAAACTACTAATAAGGGAAATAGTTCTTGTTAATAGAAATAGAGACTTGTCTCATGGATAGCAATTGATTATTGCTTTGTAGATATTTACCAATTTGATGTGCTCATATGGTCTTTGTATTCTCCTTTGAATGAGTATAGTGTGTTTCTGGTTCTCTTATTAATTATTGAATTAATTAAAATCTTTGACAAATGTTTATTTTATATTTGTACGGGAGTCATGAATTTCCATTTAAAAGTCATTCTTTACTAACAGTTACATGTCTGTATACAATTGCCAAAACATGTCAGATTGTACAGTTAAAATGGCTGAACTTTGGCCAGACCCGGTGGCTCATGCCTGTAATCCCAGGACTATGGGAGGCCGAGGCAGGTGGATCAATCATGAGGTTAGGAGATCGAGATCATCCTGGCCAACATGTGAAACCCTGTCTCTACTGAAAATACAAAAATTAGCTGGGCATGGTGACACGTGCCTGTTATCCCAGCTACTTGGGGGGCTGAGGCAGGAGAATTGCTTGAACCAGGGAGTTGGAGGTTGCAGTGAGCCAAGATTGAGACTGCATTCCAGCTTGGTGACAGAGCGCGACTCCATCTCAGAAAAAAATTTTAAAAGGCTGAATGTTCTTTTATGCAACTTATGCCTCAATAAAACTGGAAATATATTATCTTCAAGGAAATCTTACAGAAAAATGAAGGACTTGCCTTACCGTTTCTCTAGAATTTGCTGTTAAAACAGTTGGCTTTCATGACATTAGCATTTTCAATCTTTCTCCTTAATTCTCTGAATTATTCCTTATTAATAATCCCTTCATGGGATCTGTTTCCCGGCATCAATTTTTTTCAATGTTGAATAATTAAAAAACCTCTCTTAGGTCATCTTCCTACCCTAGGCACTTTCCCTAGATGGTCTCATCTCTTTATCAAAATATGAAAGTTGACTACTCTCTAACTTAAAAATGTCATCCTGATAATAATACTAATTTAATATTTCTTATATCTCGTGTGTTCTCCTATAAAGATTATGACATTAACTCACTAACTTCTCACAATAACTCAGAGGCGCTTTTATAATCATCACCACTTTATAGGTAAAGAGTCTATGACCTAAAATTTGTGCACCCCTGACTAAAGTCAGAGCAAATAACTGATAAAGATTAGATTTAAATTTAGATAGTTTCATGGCAGTACCCAGATATTTAACCACTAATCAATACTGCCTTTCATCACCATTCCCACAATTCCAATCCTAGTTTCTTACTGTCTTCATGAAACTTTTAAAAATACTTTCATTGCTGGTTTCCTGAATTATATCCCATTCTAAATTAATTAGTATTTATTGTGATCAAATTCCAACTCTGCCACCGACTGGTTGGGTTAACTTGATCATGTCACTTGCTCTCTTGCGGCCTCAGTTCCTTTTTAAAAAGATTTAAAATATTTAATTGAAAAATAAGGATTATATATATTCAAAATGTACAATGTGATTGATACACATATACATTGAATATGAAAATATTATGTTAATTATTATAATCAAGTTAAACAACACATCCATCACCACTTACGCTGTACACTAGATCAGAACTTGTTCATAACTGAAGATTTCTACCTTTTGATAATCTATAACATAATTATTATCATGGGTTTATTTACATTCAGCTAAATTAGTCAACTATAGACATGGAAAACTGCTTTCAATTGCATCTTTTGTCAGTGAAAATATTTTTCCATAGGATGGGTTTAACCTATATTCCATGGCAACAGATTTCTTTTTAATCGAAGGGTAAAAATAAACTATTACACCAAGTTTTTTCATATCTAATGTTACCCTTTCTCTTTCATCTACACAAAATAGCATACAAGAATACAATAATTATGGTTATAGAAATGTCATTTACACTGACCCCAATTTTAATCATGTTTTGCTCCTAATTCAATGGGATGATAAAATTGTGTAACTCAAGGCAATGAAGATTTTATGAGCTGTTACTAATTGTTTCAGTCATAAGTCCATTATGTACCATAATTTCCAGTAAAATACAACTCAGATCCTACTATTTAACATGTGTACAATGTAGTATGATAGTGCTTTTTGTAACCTTCAAAACCTGCATGTCACTTGGGCTTTAGTGACTCAGTGCCATCTGTTGAGATTTTGCTGAATGATGTAGTGAGCTCTTAAGGGCAGAACCAGGGGAAAAGTCCTGGCTCTTCCACTTCCTTGTTCTGGGATGGAGGCAAATTATTTAACCTCTCTTAGCCTAGTACCATGAACTATTAACTAGAAACACTTTTTTTTAGTAGTCATAATTAGGAGCAAATTACACAGTGGATTTGAAAACTACAAGTCCAGCTGCTGATTAGGTATTAGCACCATGCCTCTCTGCTGTTCTTTTAAATAAATGTGATACTAACAGACTATTGTTTAATAAGTTTAATTTTTTTATATCATACAACTACAAATTAAGAAGACAGCAAATATTGATATTCTACCCTGTCAATTCCTTTTTGGCTTGAGTGTTATACACATGTTCTCTCATTTATACATTGGGAAAACTTTTAAAAATGTCTAATTAATTCCATTCTTAACTTTAAGAGAGGTGATATAGAGTAGTATTGAGTGTGTAGATTCTGATGCCTGCTTTCTGAATTCAAATTATTGATGTGTCACATATAGCTATGCTACCTTATTCAAGTTAGTACTCTCTCTGTGTCTCAGACTTTTTACCTATGAGACTTGAATAGTTATCAAAATCAAAGGTTTTTATGAGAATCAAATGAGTTACTACGTGCAAAGTGCTTAGGACAGTGCCTGGCATAAAGTACTTGGTAGAGGTTATCCTTTTATTATTACTATTATTATTATCCTTATTAATGAATACGACATTTCATAGAGAGGTAAACTGACTTACCCAGGATCACCTTGTTAATACTGGGTGAAAACAGGCTTTAAACACAAATTCACTGACTCCAAATATGCATTATTTTATCTTTATCTCATGAGATAATTCATCATGCTACTTATGATGCTATTTATTATATATAGCATAGTGGGGGGGGATGTAGAAATGAACAAGTTAGTCTTTAATATTACTCTATTACTGACCCAAAATAGCATGTTACAACATGGTTATGTATGTAGATATTTCATATAAATACATTATGTATTTATTTTATCTAAGTATGTAAACCTTTAATGGGCTGAAATAAGTGGAAAATGTTGCTCATAAAGATACATTTCTACTGTGCTAAGAATAGGTAAAATGGCTTAATGACTTAGTATAAGACTTAATCATGTGATGCAGACATGAAATTCAATCAGCTATCTAATGTGCTGTACATCAAGGCACATGTTTGCTGCATACTTTGACTAAATGAAAAGCTTATAAGAAACTCAGAAACTCAGAAGACGTGGTTACTGGAATTTCTGAACCCACAGTAGCGATGATTCATCCAGATTCTGCATCTTGTAATTTCTACTGAGGCAATATCTTTCTCCTTCTATAACAGCCATGAATCCAGGGAAATCATTTTCCTTAATAAGTCACAGGCTTAACTGGAAGAAAGAATTTTATAGGTCAAGAACTGACTATCTGTTCTTGGTCACCCTTTGAAGGTAGTGTAAATATAAAACTGTCATTGCTACCTGAATGTTGGGAAAAAGTAGAGGCATCAGGAAATACAGGGAAGGAAACTTCGATTAATAACAAAGATATTATCTTTGAACATAATATACTCTACATCCAATTCCACTTAGAGGGATGAGACTTGGTGGTAAAAGTAAGAAAATGAGAATTCTCACAGCTATTTTAATAACAAGGAATGAACATGTGACATCCAGTAGTATACCCAGAGAGTTTTCAGATTTGTTTCCAGGTGACACAGACAATGTGTAATGTAAGCACAGTTTCATTAGATCTACTAAAAATATTCGATTCCTTGTCACAATTTCTACATCCAAGTTATTGGATTCTCCAGCTTGGTGTCAGAAACAAAATTTTCTGTAGGAGAATGGATCAGCATTCAGTTACTTCACATGAGACTGATGGATGGAGGGTTGAACTCATTTCTTCACAGGATGGCCTGTAGGTGTTAGAGGTAATTGGATTTTGCACAATTCAAGTGCTTTAGTGTAACAACGGTCTCTCATGGATAGCTGTACCTGAATACAAGAAAGTTTGCAAACCAAATACTTATAGCTAGCTGCCAACTTAACTTTGGAGGTTTCATCTTCAATGGTGATACTTTTAATAAAATGTCAGTGCTTTAAAACCGGATGTTTGCATCATCAAATCCAATGCTCATTCAAATATTTGACTTGCAAAATATGTTGGAGGAATTATTTGCAGCCTCAACGAATAATCATTTATTGGAATTTAGCTTGTAATGATTCTATTTTTCTAGTCATTGGTGACTTCTTCCTGGGCTACAAAATGCTGAACCAGCTTACATGAGGTCTGAACTTTTGCTGTTTTAGGTATGGCCAGAGTCAGGGCATGAATTTCTTTGGGAATTATTTTGGAAAATGTTTACATGCTCTTGTGGAATAGATTTATTTTAAAATTAGGGTAACATGAAGAGTTGTAACCTATTTCTCAAATCCTCCCCCAAATTTTAATTTTTACCCAACATATGAATTCACATAATTGAAATAGTTATATAAATCTACATGATTAGATACAAAATACAAAATTCCCTGCTACTCTCTTTTCCTGAAGGTGATTACACTCACCTCATTTTAATGAGATTTAAGGCATAAGGTCATTGTGTAAAGTGGCTGCTAGGATTCTGTTGTTATTTACAGGTAGACAAGAGTAAAGAATGGTTTCTAACACATGAAAGAATGGCTAAACAACCCAAGGAGAGACTAGCATAATTGTGTCCAATTTATAGTTGTTACACATTTAGGTTCAAATATTTTACTATTATAAATAATGCTATAATAAATATCCTTGTAAAGAAAACATTGCATATTTGTGTATTAATACATCAAAGTTTATGATTAACTTCAGAAATTAAATGCCAATTCAAATAGCATGTACATTTTCCAATTTTATAGAAAGAATGTTTAGGCCCATTTATATTGCCATCAGTAGTGACTGGGTATGAATGAGAGTGTTTCTCTGCAAAGTCTCCAAAATGAAGTGTTATCATTTTTTTTAAGTCTTTGCCTATCTAACTGGTAAATATATTTTGTTAAGGGTAAAACGTATTTCATTTTAATAAAGTTTGTATTAGCGATTCAACATTAGGAAGTTTATGTGTTTCAATGCTGAAATAGGGCTTCTCAATAGAAAAGTATTTAAAGGCAGTCTTTCATCTGTTTAGCTTTCTTGCACCCACACACTAGTGGACTCACCCTACCCTCGCTAAGACTGCATTTTAAAAGAAAACCATGATTAATTCCTAATTTGAAAAGCTTACACATTAAATATGAAGTCAACCTCTCTTCTTTCACACTCTTCCCTTGCTTTGAATCCGTTATATCTGTTGGATATATATCATTCTCGTTAATTTGTTCACTCTTTTTAAGACAGAAATTATATCTCATTAATCTTTTAAAAAAAAACAAAATGAAACATTTTATTCTGGATGATTCTTTTTTCTTAGAAGTTTTAACAAATTATTTTTATAGTTAAAGTTGACAGATATTTTGCTTTGTAATTTTTTCCCATTACCTTTATATACACAAGTCTTTCTATCTACAGATTAGAGAAATTTCACTTGGTTATTTCTTCTAAATTTTAAGTACTACATTTTAATATATAATTTACCTGCAATTTATGTTTTATAATGTATAATGGAAATATAATGGGATAAAGGTATCTATTTTACATATCTATTTACATATTTTACATACAAAGGCATCTATTATACTTTTGATTTTTTACAAGTAATTGTATCAGCACCATTTTAAAAATAATGCATGCATTCCTCATTTGTTTGTTAGGTCTGAGCAACTAGAGGTGGTCTTTCCACAGCACTTTGGCAACTCACAGGAGGGTAAGCAGATTTTAAGAGCAAGCATCCTGAGAGCAAACATTCTAAAAGGCTCAGGTGGAAGCTGCTTGACTTCATAACTTTGGAAGCTAGGTTAAGGAAATCCCAAATCCCACTTTCACTGCCTTCTACAGGCCAAACAAGTCACTAATGCCAGGCCAGTCATGAAAGGAACAAAATTAAGCTTTATCTCTCAATATGAAGACTAGAAAATAATTTTTGGCCATTTTTAATTTACCAAACCCTGCACTCTTGCCACATATTGTTTACATTTTCTGCCATGTTCAGCGAAGACTCACCCCTTCCCAAGAGCCTCAGAATAGGATGAGATTCTGATTTATCTTTATATCTTCCCTAAACCCAGTGTCGCAATACAATGCTCAATACACATTTGTTATGTAAGCTTTTTGCCTATATGATTCAGGCAAGTAGGCTTTTTTCTTTCAGCAGATCCGGATATTTGGCCTAGGCACTATGCCTAGCTCTATGTCAGGCAAGCGCTTTTTCTCTGGACCACAGTTTTCCTATACATACAATTGGGAAGTTCAAGTAGATAACCACTAAAGGTTTTTTTGTTTGTTTGTTTAATCTAAAATCCTATAATACTTTGCCTTTTTATTACAAGTGAACAATTTCTGTTTATATTATAAAATAGAATTTAAATAATGTTGTCTAATAGCAAATTTTTACCTAACAGATCTACAGAATAGATTTCCTTTTGAATGCGGTTATTACTTACAAAATGGAAGCGTTTAGTTAGTCATCACCTCTCCACAGTGTGTTAGCCCCATCTAGTGAATGATTAATGAATTCTCAAATAGCATATGACTTTTTTTAAAGCTACTGCTGAATCATATGTCATCATATTTCTAGACTTGGAGCAGCCTTTGCTATTTCAGATGTAGCCAAGATTGAAAGAGGAATTGATTGTGAGATTAATTTTAAAAATGTTTGTATGCCTTTGCAGAATAGATTTATTTTAAGAATGGGGTAACATAAAGAGCTATAATTTATTTCTCAAATCCTCCCTCAAGTTTTAATTTTTACTCAACATCTAAATGCTTGTAGTTGTAATAATCAAATAATTCTATATGATTAGATACAGAAAACAGAAATCCATGCACTCTTTTCCCCTAATTTCTTTCTCTAAAGACAATTACGCTCACTTAATTTTAGTTATTTTAATACTTGCTTCTATGCTTGAAATAACATGCTTATTATTCCTCCTTGATTTTTTTCAACTTTAGACTATAAAGAAGAAGAGGAGTTAATGCTTTTTGTTTTCTTTTCTGAGGATATATCATATATGTGAGTAGAAATTTTGATAACTTTCCTTTCCTGCTCACTTTCCCACCACTCCCCACCTGAAACTCTCATGTTTATCATTTGCTTAGTTTTCAATGTATTTCTCACTAATCCAGTCTCAAATTGGTTATTCACTAAAACCAAGACTGCAGACACCTCAGGTGTTCTATTTATTCCATCTTTTTAAACAAGTCTTTCCCAAAACCTTCTCACTTGCTCCAACCCCAGTTTGCCATTCTTGCCCGGGACACAGCTGTTATCCTGGATTTTCCTGGGAGGTCCTCTCATCGTCTGCCCATGTTGCTGCATCTCTTGTTTTCTGTATATGTCTTACTGTCTCTAGGTTTAGAGAGATGAAATATTCCCTCCAGGAACTTCAAGAGAAAGAATATTTGGGAAATACATTTTTGAGAATTTGTTACATGGGTACAGTGACTTGTTATTCAGCATCAATTCCAAATGTCTTTTAGTGTATGGAAAACTAAAAACCCTATTTTTGAGACTTCCACACAGTGGGCTTCTAAAAATCCTGTAGTTTGTGCCAATAAGATACACTTACACAAATTTTAAATTTATTAATAAGAAATCGCCAAGCTTTGTTGGAAAGCACCACTGTGGACAGGTATATTTTGATCATGGAGACTTCCTGAGTGTGGTGACTTGAATAGAGGAGGAGGTAGTAGTCCTTTGGTGGCCTGGTTTGTTAGCAAAGCTCTCAGTCATTCCTGGAAGCTCAACATAAAGTCTGTTTCTTCAGTCATTTGATACCCTGCCATACTACTTGACACTAACTATGGTTGTCTCTGTTTCCTGCACTGAACCTTGAATGGGATATCTTATAGGTGCAGGCTTGGTTAGACATAGAATTCTAGATTTAAAATGATTTTTGTGTATATATTTTAGTATTCTTGCTATCAAATATGAAGCCTTACTAGTCCCTCATCCAATGTATGTGACTTTTTCTTCTTCTTTTGTGGCAGCTTAGGTGAGCTGTTCTTTGTCTTTAGTGGTTTGAAAATGAAAGATAAAATGGCTCTGTTGGTCTCTTTTCATCCTTTATGCTGGGCACTTGAAGTGTCCTTTCAATGTACAAACTCATGTTCTTATTTGTGGAAGATCTCTTAATTGTTTCAGAGAGTATTTCTTTTCCCCAGTTTTTGCTGTTCATTTGTTTTGGAACTGCTGTCTTTTGGCTATTGAAATTTGTGCAATGGTCTCCTGATTTAGTTTTATCTTTTATCTCTTATTTTCATCTCTTTTTAACAACTTTTAAACCATAATAGATGTCCTAAATTCTACCTTTTAACTTATTTTAATATTTTAAAGCCTTTTGCTATAATTTTCTTTTAATTTTCTAGGGTACTTATTTTTTTATTATTTTAATTCTTCAATTTGATAGCATCGGGTCTAATTTTATTACAATATTTTCCTTTTTAATATATGCATACTAACACTTCATGGTCTCTGTTCCCTTTAAATTACCCTTTTCTGTTTTTACTTGGTCTTGATTTTTTTCATAGAGGCTTTCTTCAAGTGTCTCATAATCTATGACGGCTGCTCGCCGGTAACAGTGAGGAACTTAAACGCTGGTTGGGGACTCTGAGAACATGATTGCGTTTGTTCACTGTGAGCTTCACTACAGGATGTTCTGGCAGGGCTGTGTAGTCATACTGTACATATTCCTCAAAGCAGAAACTAACTAGTTTTCTTTTGAAGGGCAAAAGCCTAGATGTCAGCCTTTTGAAATAGAAGAGAGGTAAGTGGGTCAGAGTCCTTGCATCTTGTATACAATCTGAAATAGGAAGTCTCTGCATTACTGTTGCAGAGTAAAACTTTAGTTTTTGCAAATGTAAGGGAGGGCATCTGGAGTTATGACTGTTTCTTAAATAAATATTCAATTAATCACTTATTAATAAGAAATAGTTCTTTTCTCCACAATCTTTAGAAGGACTGGAAGCTACCAATTCCACAGCACTTTGGTAATTCTGGATAATAAATTGAGTTGCCTTTTGAAATTCCTCATTGCAATTTAAGCTTTGGCTTACTCAAATGCATCTGCTTTTCGACGTCTAAATCTGTATTACTTTTTTGTCTCTGCTTTCTCCTTTGTGGATTGACCCTTTAAAACAATTTCCCTTGCTGTGGAGATTTGGAAAAGAGGAAAAAATGGTATGTTCTTAATACTCATAATCCATTTTTAATTTTGGATTTCATTTAATTTGTACTGATATAATTCTTGAGGCAATACGCCATTTCATAAGTGAATGCAAGGGTATGTGTGTGTGCGTGTGTGTGTGTAAGTGTGTAATGTATATATACATGTATCTATCTATCTATCTATCTATCTATTATCTATCTGATTTGCATGGTCAACTGTGCTGTCAGTGAATACAGAACAGGAAAGTAGTTTGGGGGAAGGGTTTGTGAGGCTGAATAGTGCTAATGAAGTAAAATTTGATAATAAAATAAAATTTACCTCTTTGTCTTAGCTACTCCCTGTCAGGGACGTAGAAACTTTTGGAAGAAATTGCTTTTTGTTTTCATTGCCACAAGGGCACAGTTCTGAAAATTAGTCCCTTAAGTGTTTAGGTATTAAACCTATAAAAATTTACTGAAAGTGTAATTTACTAAATAGTATTCAGGTGATTTTGAAAAGTAGTGTAGCTTCTTAGAATGTAGCTAGACAGCAAGGGGAATCTATTGCAAAGAAACTGCATTTAGGCAGAAGAAGAGGGAAAGTTAAGGTCATGACCAATTTAAATTTTGTCATAAAAGTATTTTTGTATTTGCCACATAGATAAAGATCTTGTGGATCCAGGGAAAAGCAGAATTAGGTAAGACAACTAATGTGGCCATAGTGGGGAGAGAACACACATTTATTCATCTCTTCCTGTATTTGACAAATATATATTAACACTTATAGTAGATATGAGAGATGTAACAGTGAACTACACTCTAAAAACTTTGCTTTCTACAGGATCACAGCAAACAAATGCAAACTTATATAAGAAGTACAAAAGTGAAAATGATACATACATCAATGTGGCCAGGCCAGAGCCCTCTGTGTTGGTGACTGTTTTTACTTAGAAATCCAAAAGGGATGTGGGGAGTATCCATGCAGATATGTGGGAGAAGAGGAGTCAGGGGAAAAGATTCTTTTGTTGATAAGCCAACTAGAACTAGCTCCAGCAAAGCAAAACAAATAACAAACAAAAGTTACAAGACTCCTCAATATTAGGAGACCCAAAACTTAGGCATGATATAACTAAAAGGAGTCAGTTGATGTCATCAGAAACCCCTGTTCTCGCCACCCCCCACACCTCTCGACACAACTCTTTTTCTCAGTTTTAGTTTCATTTCCTTTTTTCGGTCAGGCTTTCTCCATGTAACAATAGGATGATCCCTGGCAGACCAGTATGTATATCATCCTTACACATTGTGATCTTATGGAAAAAGAACACGACCTTCACTGGACCAGAATCTATGTCAACCCCTCAAAGGGCTCATGGCTGGACTTGCTTAGGCCCAGTGCCTGTCCTTGTGTCAACCATGTTCTTCTCATAGTAATGTACTCTGACTGGCTAGCCTGAGTGACACCCATATTCCTTTTTGTTATTGTTGTTTTGTTTTAGTAGAGATGAGGTCTCACTATGTTGCCCAGGCTAATTTCCAACTCCTGGGCTCAAGCGATTCTCCCACTTTGGCCTCCCAAAGTGCTGGGATTACAGGTGTGAGCCACCCAACGTTCCCAGCCGAATGATTAACATATGACTGACAGTTAAAATCTGTTAATCTTAACAGCTCCCCAAATTAAGAAAATGCAGTGAAGGCTACACACACACACACACACACACGATTAAATTTAAAAGAAAGTTGTTGGTGGGACCAACTCAGTTTTTCTAAGATATACTTTGAAAAACATTGTTTGTTTGCAGAGTAATTAGTGGGATTGAATGTATGGTTATCTTACGAAGTGACTTCAGCTTTAGGAGCAATGCTAGAAAAGGACTATGCTCTGAAAAATAATAAAAGAAGGCTGCTAGAACTTTGTCCTGGCCTAATTTCTAGGGAGATGGAGAAAGGGGTGATTACAAAGCCTTAGGATGTGCAGCCTACCTTGCTAGATTTACACTGGGGATCAAGGGCTGAGGAAGCAACTGAAAGTGCACTTGGCTGTAGTAGGCTCAGTCAGGATAGGTTCAATTATCTTGCAAGAATAAACAGCCCAATTATCTTTAGCTGAAAACAAAGAATATTTCTTTCTTCCTCAAGCTACATGTTCATCATAGATCAGCTTGTGGGCTCTGCCCTCGGTGGTCACTCAGAGACCAGGCAAACAAAATAGCCACCATCTTGAGGCTTTGTGGTCACTATGACAGAAATAAAGAGAGCTCTAGATGCTTTCATGTATGTAATACACGCTTTGACTTGAGAGGGTGACATGTCACTTTTACTTATGACTCATCGACTAAATGTTATACTACCTTGTTCTTCTTCAAAGGGACGGGGAAATACAATCCTACTAAGTGCCCAGAAGAGTAGGATCTGGATAGTTTTGGTAAAACTCATGAATGGCTAACACAAATATTTATGCATTGTATTTGCTGTAAAACATGTCAAGGAATTATGGGACAGAAGCACGGTTTAGCAGAAGAAGGGAAAACCTTGACATTGATATAATCAAGAAGTTAGAACAAAAGCTTGTGGAAATGGCTAATGGCATACTATGCAAGGTACAGGAATATTAGTGTTAATACTTTTTTTCTTAAACTCTAAAAAAAGTTTAGAATGTATTTAAATTGGATATTAGAAATTACCTATGCTAAGGTAAGCTTATACATAGAGAAGATTTAACTATACAAACTTAATTTGTGATAAATAGCTCTTGGATCCTGAACTGAATCCATTCTTCAGATTATCAAATCAATCAATAAAATATAATTCATGGCCCAGTGCAGTGGCTCACACCTGTAATCTTAGAACTTTGGGAGGGCAAGGAGGGAAGATTGCTTGAGCCCAGGAGTTTGAGATCAGCCTGGGCAACAGAGTGAGAAACTATCTCTACAAAACATAAAAAATTAGCAGGGCTTGGTGGTGAATGCCTGTAGTTCCAGCTACCTGTGAAGCTGAGGTGAAAGAATGCCTTAAGCCCAGGAGTTTGAGGCTGCAGTGAACTGTGATCGATTGCACTACTGCACTCCAGCCTGGGTACCCAGATAGAGCAAGATTCTATCTTAAAAATATATATATAATAGGTCAGGCACGGTGGCGCACGCCTGTAATCCCAGCACTTTGGGAGGCCAAGGCGGGCAGATCACGAGGTCAGGAGATCGAGACCATCCTGGCTAACATAGTGAAACCCCGTCTCTACTAAAAATACAAAAAATTAGCCAGGTGTGGTGGTGGGCACCTGTAGTCCCAGCTACTCGGGAGGCTGAGGCAGGAGAATGGTGTGAACCCAGGAGGCGGAGCTTTCAGTGAGCTGAGATTGCACCACTGGGTGACAGATCGAGGCTCCGTGTCAAAAAAAATATATATATATATACTATTTATAATATTTTATTATCATTATATATAATGATTATAATATATAATATAAATATATATAATTCAGGATAAAACATTCAGAATATTCTTAAACTGAGTAAATGTTAATGAATGTGGTAATTCTCTTCTAGTTTTATTTACTTATAAATTAAAATGGGCAAATTAAAACAATGTCTGCTATAACATACAGAGACTTCTGCAGTTTCCTGTCTGTGGCATCTCATGTTTTTTAATTAGATTACATTCTTATCACCTTAAACCACTAAAGCCATTGACTTTAGTAGAGATTAAAAACAAGTGAATGGCAGGCAATTTGCTCCAGGTATGCAGCTTTGTGGTCATGTGAATAGAGCATATCTCTGTGAAATCCTGATACTTGCTGAGCACAATAGATCCGGGGCACTTTGTGAGCCTGTCACTGCAAATTTACCTGGTTCAGTGCACTGGAGATTCATTGCAGATATGGAAAGAGAAATGGATGAAGATAGATTTTCAAGAGGGTCCAGCATTCGGTCTGGATAGTTAAAAGACATCACAATCATGCTTTTGTTATCTGTATGATTGTTAAAAATAATTTAATATAAACAATGTTTTGCAGGTGTGTGATGATAAGTAAAATCTCTAATAGAGAGGCAATTATTTAGTACTTGAAGACCCCTAAACAAAAATCAACCTTTTGGTGCTTATGACTTGGGACTTCTTAAAATCTGTATCAGAGGGTGTATGTTGTCATAAGAGATTACAGATTATTTTTAATGAAATGTATGGCATTTAACATAGGATCAAGAAGATGGATTAGGAAGATTGTGCAGATCCCACTCTCTTGCAGGAGGGTTTTTATCAATCAAGCAAGCCTAGCAGTATTATGTCAGTGGTTTAGAGTTCTGTTTGTTCTATGTGCTTTGACATCACAGAGGATTTTGTCACCTATTTTTAGTACATACTTGCTGTTTCTGCGCTCCATGCTTCCTTGCATCTGCCCAGACTGGTCCTTTTATGCAAAATGCTAAATATGATGCTTGGAGAAGAGAGTGGGTTTCCCTTAACAAATTGCATGACTGTTTCTTATGCTCGTTCTCTCAATGTTTAGATGAATGTCAGAATTTGACCCATGAGATTATTTTACTACAACACATATGGTGAGAGCTTGAGGAGAACACATGTATCGCCCTTATCAATGACTACAAGTGATACTCAGTTTTTACGCGCCATTTGGCAATACATTACCACTATTAAAAATACTGAAGCACTTTTATACCTGTTGGTCAATAACTATGACCTTGAATTCTCCCACTCCCCCTTGCCCTGGGCTCCAGCTACCCATCCCCTCTTCTTATGATCCAGCAACTAAAAGTTTAAGTAACACTTTTTGAGCTCTGTCCACAAGATAAACAATGTGACACACTGAGCTATGCACTATTATTCCCTTTTTAGATATGTGAATCCCTAGGTTCAAGCCACTTCAGCATTCTACCCAGGGTCACATTTTGCAACAGAGGTAAGATTTAAATTTAGAACTTTCTAGTCTCAAAGTGCTTGAGCTTAATTATACTTTACGGCAGGTTAAAGGGGGAAGAATGCTTTCTCCATCACCAGAATATGTATACTAACTAATCCAGAGGAAATAGCAACTTCAATGTGCACTAAGAAGCCGGCCCAGTGCTCCCACTCTGAAACCCTTTCCCTTGTTTCCTAATCATCTATGTAAGTGTCTCTTACTTAAGAATCCATCTAATATCTATTGAACACCCATTATGAGTTAGTTTTAGTTAGAGAAGGCAAAAAAGTAGGTATCTTTAATCCATCTTTAATAAAGAGAAAAATAATAAAATAGCCTTTAAAAATTCATGATTCTTGCCTTCAATTTGCTTTCAATTTGAGGAGAGATGGTACAGAGCTGAGACATGTTATTTTAGAATGGCAAGGAACATTAGTGCTTATCTTATACACAGATTCTCAAAGTTTTTGGTCTCAGGAACCCCTTACACTAAAATAAGGGGTTAAAAATATTATTTAAAATATTGAAGGTTCAAAAGAGCTTTGAATTTTATGATTTACCTCTATTCAGTTTACTATATTAAAAGTTAAAACAGAAATTTTAAAAATATGTAATCTTTCACTTAGAAATAATAATAAATACATTACATGTTAAAATAAACAACATTTTATTTACAATGACTATGTCTTTGAAAACAAAAAAAAATTAGAGGCTTTCACATCAAAAAAGAATTGTTTTAGAGGTTTGCAAATCTCTTCAATAGAAGACATGTTCTCTTATGTTCATTTGTGCTCATGCATTCAATATCTTCCTGTATGTTGTTTTGGTTGAGGTCTCTAAATAAACTAATCTGACCTCACATAGATATATAGTTGGAAAAATGTGGACTTTGTTGATTTTCTGAGTGGGTCTCAGAGACTCCCACCTGAGGGAACATAAGGCCATGTATTGAAAAACTGATCTAATAAAGCACTGACTTAAAGCAGTGTATTTGCTGGGTCTCAATCACACAAGGCATATCAGTCATGATATAATATAAAGTCATGATATCACACATGATATAAGTCAACTGCTAGTTAGCTGTAAGTAAACATAAATTATTCTAAAGAAGCACGTCCCCAGCATTATACAATATATTCATGTAACAAACCTACACATATACCTCCTGAATTAAAAAAAAGAGTGTAACAGTGTCACTCTCACTGCTGTAAAAAAGAGTAGACTAAATAACATAGGAGTGGAAACTAATGGTGTTATGAGAAATGTGATGTGGATAATTTGCTTTCACAGGAAAGGGGAAATAGAAATGTACTCCTGAAGAGGAGTAGACAGTGTTCCCATCCAACCCAAGCCTCTAGTTTGCCACAGGGCACTGTCTTCTCTGACCCACACAAGACACTGAACCTGAAAGTCTCTCTCTCTAACCCTCATCAATAATTGCCTTGATATGATTTGGCTCTGTGTCCCTACCCGAATTTCACCTTGAATTATAATAATCCCTGCGTGTCAAGGGCAGGACCAAGGTAATTGGATCATGGTGGTGGTTTCCTCCATGCTGTTCTCATGATAGTGAGTGAGTGTCATGAGATCTGATGGCTTTATAAGGGTCTGGCATTTTCCCTCCTGGCACTCATTCTCTTTCCTGCCGCCCAGTGAAGAGATGCCTTCTGCCATGATTCTATGTTTCATGAGGCCTCCCCAGCCATGTGTAACTGTGAGTTAATTAAACCTCTTTTCTTTATAAATTACCCAGTCTTGGGTATTTCTTCATAGCAGAGTGCAAATGGACTAATACATCCCATCCCCGGTCCCCGTTTTCTGGATCATTCCCATTACAATATTTTCCATTAACAAATCCTCCTCTGACCTTATTTCTCAGCTCCCCTTTATAAGAAAACTATTCAAAAGCTTTGTCTATTCTTGTTGTCTATACTTCCTTACTTAGTGTTCTTTGTCACTCAATTAGTCAGGGCTTTATCTTATCACTCTACTGAAACTGCTCTTGTCAAGATCAATCGTTACTTTGATATAATGGTCAATTCACAGTTTCCATGTCACCAGGGCTCTAAGCAGCATTCAACAGAGTTGCTCACCACCTCCTTGAAACCATTTCTTCACTCGGCTTCCAGGGGACCACAAAATTCATGTTTTAAATTCGTGTTATGATTTTTGTTTTGGCCTGTAACTCATAGGCTGATCCTTCTCAGACTCTTCTGCTGACATTGTCTTCCTGGCCTCTAAGTTTTTAGAATGCTCTCGAGTTCTGTGCTTGGATCTTGATCCTCTCAGAAGTGAGCTCATGACTTAAAAAATAGCACTCACATTTCTATCCTATTGTCCTCATGAAACTTTAGATGTAGATCTAAGTGATCTTAATGTCTATGTGTTAGCTCTCTGGATATCAAATAAACATTTCAAATTTAACCTATCTAAAACAGAACTTTGATTTCTTATTCTTCCCTCAACATGATGCCACTCATTTATAGTCTTTCTTGTTATTCAGCTCAGCCCCCCTAACATTGGGTCATCTTTGATTCTTTCTTTTGCTCAGAGTCTCCATCAAATCTACCAGTAAATCTGTTTAATTTTCCTTTGAAATCGATGACAAGACTTATCGTTGCCATTACTGCTAGCCTTGCTGAAGCCACCTTTCCTGACTTACTGCAACATGACTCTTTCTCTGGCAACAGCTTCACTCTTTCTACTCTTGGTTCATAGAAGTCTGTCCTGCAACCTCACAGCAGCAAGAATTATGTTATAAATCATTTGCTTAATCTAATATATTTGCAATAAATCACGAGTCCTGCAAGCATATATATTACGTAAATAAAATCCACAGCCACATATAAATTAACATTACACATTTTACAAGAAATGATACACCCAACACATTACAGCGGATGACTTGGGTGGAGAAGGGATGCCAATGAGGAGTGGGAATGAAAGGGAAAAGTGAAACAGAAGTGGAGTCTTACGTGGATCCATGAGGAAAATGTTACTTGATGCAGGAAACATGCTTAACTCCACTTTTTTTGAACTTGATATTCAAAATAAAAAATAAAGAAGCAAATAAAATAAACATTGTCTATTTTTTAATGAATAGTCTGTGACATTCAACATTTTACTTGAAAATATTACACCTAAATAGGCAAACATTATCTTTGCTATTAGTTTTAGCTCTTATCTCAGGCTTCTACAGCAAAATACCATAAACTGGGTGACTTTTAAACAACATAAATTTATTTCGCATGGTTTTGAGGCTGAGAAATTCAGGATCAAGACCCCATTAGATTCAACGTCTGATGAGGGTTTGTTGGTTCATAGATGTTGTATTCTTGCTGTGTCCTCCCATAGTGCAAGAGGTAAGGGAACTCTCTGGGGCTCCTTTTATGAGGGCACTACACCCATTCATAAGGACTCTGGCCTTATGACTTAATGACCTCCCAAAGTCCTCCCTCATATCATCCCGTTGGTGATTAGGTTTCAAAACATTATTTTGGCGAGTCAAATATTTACACTATAACACTGCAGTCTAATTGTTCTCGTTCAAACCAGATACATATTTGTGGAATAAAGCAGTAGAGAGTATATATTAGCAACTCTTTCTTCATTATTAGAGCAGTTGGAATCTCACTCTTAAATATGTGGCAGATTTAGAAGCTTCCCCATTCAATTTTGCTTCAATACTAACATTTTCAAAGTTGGGCATGTAGTTTTAATGAACTAGAGTATAAGAGTAGAATGTGACATTAAAAAAGAAAAATTAATTAAATTTAAAAGTATGTTACATACACCCTTTAAAGGATTATAGGCACAGAATAAAACACTGGATAGTACTATGTACAAATTCACATGAGTTAATCCAAGTTTAAAAAATGGCAAATTTGTAATGTATTACCTTGTGTGTGATAGATATAATAAGCTACCTTCTTTAATTCTGCAATAAAAATGTATAAAATGTTTAGTCTATGTATTTAGGACAGAGGAAACTATGTTTTAGGTATTTTAAAAATGGCTAAATATCACTGTCACAAAATGTTATTAACAAATTGAATCCATTTTGTTTCAAAGTAAATGTGAGATGGTGTTACTGGCTTTAACGAGGAAATAAAATCCCTTTTCCTAGCAGCAATTTGGTATCTATTAAAGTGATGTTTCTGTGTTTATAGGCACTCCTATGTCTATTACTTTATGAGTGGAACTGTAATAAATAAAAGTTCATGAGTTGGAGATAGCACAGCCTGTTATGTTTACAAAAAGGAGGTTTGACTTACACAGGGTAAGGCTCCTCATTTGTTAGATGTGGCTTAGCTTAGGATGAACATCATCTTGAAGAATCTCTTGCTTCATTGTAGGATATCGTATGAAAACTGAAAAGAGAAAATAGCTTCAAGGTGGAAAAGCACGGCCATTTATTTGAACTCCTAGTATGTGAAAGCTTTGGTATTAGGTACCTAATAACAGTGCCTTTAATTCTGTTATCATTTAATAGTGGTACTTGAATCAGTATTTTACTGATACAGTGAGTTTCTCCAGTTCAAACAGTTAGAAAAACGGAGGCAAAGGTTAAACTCATGTTTGTCTGGCACCCCAGCCCTATCACTAAATTCTTTCATACCTGAATCTGAACATTTTAATCTATCTTTGTTGGATATGTATTTGTGGTTTTACTTTTCTTCAATTTTATTTTAGCTTCAGGGTTTATGTGCAGGTTTGTTATACAGGTAAATTGTGTAACATGGCTTTGGTATGCAGATTAGCTCATCACCCAGGTAAGTAAGGATAGTACTGGATAGGTAGTTTTTCAATCCTCACCCTCTTTCCACCCTCCACCCTCAAGTAAGCCCAGTGTCTGTTATTCTCTTCTTTGTGTCCATCAGCACCCAATGTTTAGTTCCCACTTATAAATGAGAATATGCAGTATTTGGTTTTCTGTTCATGTGTTAGTTGGTTTAGGATAATGGCCTACAGCTCTGTCTACGTTGCTGAAAAAAAGACATGACCTTGTTCATTTTTATAGCTGCATAGTATTCCATGGTGTATATGTAACATATTTTCTTTATCCAGTCTACCATTGATGGATATTTAAGTTGATTCCATGTCTTTGCTATTGTGAATAGTGCTTTCATGAACATATGTGTGCATGTATCTTTATGGTAGAATGAGTTATATTCCTTGGGGTATACACTCAATAATGGGATTGCTGGGTTAAATGGTAATTCTGTTTGAAGTTCTTCCACAAATTGTCAAACTGCCTTCCACAATGGCTGAACTAATTTACATTCCCGCTTGCAGTGTACAAGCTTTCCCTTTTCTCTACAACCTTGTCAGCATCTGTTAATTTCTGATTTTTTAATAATAGTCATTCTGACTGGTGTGAACTGGTATCTCATTGCGGTTTTGATATGTATTTCTCTAATGATTAGTGATGTTAAGCATTGTTTCATATGTTGTTGGCCATCTGTCTTTTTATGAGAAGTGTCTGTTCGCCTTGAAGAGGTCCCTTACATCCCTTGTAAGTTGGATTCCTAGGTATTTTATTCTCGTTGAAGCAATTGTGAATGGAAGTTCATTCATGATTTGGCTCTCTGTTTGTTACTGGTGTATAAGAATGCTTGTGATTTTTGCACGTTGATTTTGTATCCTGAGACTTTGCTGAAGTTGCTTATCAGCTTAAGGAGATTTTGGGCTGAGATGATGGGGTTTTCTAAATATACAATCATGTCAT
>NW_012114422.1:4397505-4398350 GCF_000951035.1 Colobus angolensis palliatus
CGTTATGCACATGTACCCTAGAACTTAAAAGTATAATAAAAAAAAAAAAGAAAAAGAAAAAGAAAAGTGTCTGTTCGTGTCCTTTGCCCACTTTTTAATGTGGCTGTTTGCTTTTTGCATGTAAATTTGTTTAAGTTCTTTATAGATTCTGGATATTAGACCTTTGTCAGATGCATAGTTTGCAATTATTTTCTCCCATTTTTGGTTTTAGATTTAAGTCTTTAATCCATCTTGAGTTTATTTTTGTATATAGTATAAGGGTCCAGTTTTAGTCTTTTGCATATGGTTAGCCAGTTATTACAGCACCATTTATTGGATAGGGAGTCCTTTTTCCATCGCTTGTTTTTTGTTGGCTTCATTAAAGATCGAATGGTTGCAGGTGTACTGCATTAGTTCTGGGCTCTCTATTCTGTTCCATTGGTCTATATGTCTGTTTCGATACCAGTACCATGTTGTATAGTATAGTTTGAAATCAGGTAATGTGATACCTCTAGCTTTGTTCTTTTGCTTAGGATTGCTTGGGATATTTGGTTCCATATGATTAAAACAATTTTTTTCTAATTCTGTGAAGAATGTCATTGGTTGCTAGATAGAAATAGCATTGATTCTATAAATAGCTTTGGGTAGTATGGCCATTTTAACAATACTGATTCTTTTGATCCATGAACATAAGATGTATTTCTATTTGTTTGTGTCATCTCTGATTTCTTTGTGCAGTGTCTTGTCTTGTAATTTTCATTGTAAATTCCTGAAAGTTTATTCTTTCTCCTTCCTGCTTAGCCATATTCCTAGGTATTATTTTTTGGCTATTGTGAATGAGATTGCGTTATTTATTTATTTATTTA
>NW_012114422.1:4398700-4399937 GCF_000951035.1 Colobus angolensis palliatus
TCTGGCTAATTTTTTTGTATTTTTAGTAGAGACAGGGTTTCACCGTGTTAGCTAGGATGATCTCGATCTCCTGACCTCGTGATCCGCCCACCTCGGCCTCCCAAAGTGCTGGGATTACATGCGTGAGCCACCGCGCCTGGCCGATTGTGTTCTTTATTTGGCTCTCAGCTTAAATTTTGTTGGCATATAGGAATGCTACTGATTTTTGTACATTGATTTTATATCCTGAAACTTTGCTGCAGTTGCTTATCAGATCAACCCCATAGTCTCTGTCCAAAAACTCCTTAATCTTATTTTACTTTTGATTTGCACAAAACATAGCTGTGAAATAAAAATGGTCTCAGAAGATGGTATTGGTGATGCCAAATATTTTAATAAAAATAATTATTTATTATTTGAATATTTTATTAGTATTACATATAAATATCCAGACATTTCCAAGTAACTTTTGAGGTTACATATGAACAATCACAGTGGATCGAATTTAGCGTTTTTGTTAAGTAATATTTAATTGTTTAATAGCCTTAGATATATTCTCATACATATTTTTGGCTGACAAAATGTATGAATATTAACTTTACAACTTTACTATCTTACTGTATTATAAACATGTAAAAAAAGACTCTCACTAGCTTTACCTTTTAGAGTAAAGATAGCTCCTAATTTCTAGAGTTCACTCAGTGATACGGCCCTTTTATAAGATCCATCTGTGGGTCTCCAGAAAATTGTGAAAATGCATTGTGTATATATCTCTAGGTAGAGCTATTTTCCAACCAAAAAATTAACGAGATTCTCTAAAATTAATCTAATGAGGAAGACAAGCAGAAAGGCTATCAGCAAAAAAACTGCTGTTGACAGCAGGAAAAGGATAAATGGCCCAGAGGAGCATGAAAGAGTTAATTTGATGGCTTGAGCAGGGAAAGGCAAAATGAGTGGAACTCATCATGAGCCAGTTGGGAAAACGGAGTTGGTGGGGAAGAAGAATAAGGGAAGAATTTAGAGTTGTACGGGTCTTATAAGGGATTGTATCTGCAGGTGCACTGCTACTAAGACATAGGTAGAGATATAATTGAGTTTATTACTCATTGTAAAATGGAAGTCGAAAGTGTGATAAGTTGAAAATATGATGCCTTGATTTGCATTTCTCTGATGGCGAGTGATGATGAGCATTTTTTCATGTGTCTGTTGGCTGTGTGAATGTCTTCTTTTGAGAAATGTCTGTTCATATCCTTTGCCC
>NW_012114422.1:4400134-4423901 GCF_000951035.1 Colobus angolensis palliatus
AAAAAAAAAAAAAAAAAGAAAATATGATGCCATCTAGAGTCTAGTCACTAATAAGTTATTGCTGTGGTCACTGACATTATTTTTATAATACAGTAGAATTGTATTGCAACTGATGAAAATAGTGGAATAGATATGTAGATACTGCATTCAAGACTTACTCCTGTACATTATCTGTGTTGATGCAATTTATTCTCATGATCCTTCAAAAATAGAAAAGAGCAGAATGAAGTACAATTTGTATTTTAGAAGGCTATTTTAAATATTGTTTTTAATTGGCAAATCATAATTGTATACATTTATGGCATAAAATGTGTTTTGATATATGTATACAATATGGAATAAGTAAATCAAGATATTTAACATATCCATCACCATTCTTACTTATCATTTTTGATGGTGAGACATTTGAAATTTATGATCTTAGTTATTTTAAAATATACAATACATTTTTATAAACTATGGTCATCCTACTGTGCAATAGACCTGAAAATGTATATTTTCTGCCTATCTAGAATTTTGTATCTTTTGACCAACAACTCCCCATTCTCTCCCTGACACTCCAGCCTCTGGTAACCATTATTCTACTATCTACTTCTATGAATTTTACATTTTCTAGATCCCCTACATAAGTGAGATCATCCTGTATATACTTAAAAAATTGAAATCAATATTTGAAGTGATATCTGCTCCCTTATGGTCATTGCAGAATTCGTTCCTGGTAACCAAGATATAGAATCAACCTATGTCTATCAACATATGAATGGATAAAGAAAACGTAGTATAAATAGTATATATACGCAATAGAAGGATATTTTTGGTGGCATCAGGTAGAAAGGAATAATTTAGTGTGGGAGATGAAGAGGTGAAAATCATCTGGGAACATGACTGTTGCATTAAAGGGACCAGTTTTGCCATTGAAAGTAATGGCAAAAACCGCAGTTACTTTTACATCAACCTAATACAACATAGTGGCTATGTCTAAGAGTTGAGGTGAAAAATAACCACTTAAGTAGCCTTAGGTTTTGCAAAATGGATTCTTTTTTTTGAGTGCCATTCCACAGAAGGGGGTTCCTGGAAAACATCTTTGACTTAAATCTTCTGTTATGATCAACAACAAAGACTTAAATGCCCCCTTTTTCTGGATCTTAGTTTAGCAAAGAATCATTTGAGTGAATCCGTTTTATTTTGCCAGTACTTGGGATTTTAGGCAAGAGGAAAAGAGTCCAGTGTTTTCATCTTTTTATTATGCTCTGAATGGCACAGGGAAGAACCTTGTGCAGTATTCACTTAAGATTCAGGTTTGTGGGTGAATGCTCACATGGGGGGATGACAGACAGTGTCCTGGTAACAGCACTGGGCTGTGCATTGGGAGATCTGGTCCTGCTGTCACTTGATGTCCAGTGCAATGCTTATTTGTATCTGTGTACCTCTTTGCTCATTTGTACAATGACAAGAATGGCTCAGTACAAATGATTTTTCACATATGTAAAATTTTAAATATATTAAATAAAATGAAGACCCTTATAACAATCACAGTAGATGTTATTGATGTTTTGATAGCATAGTTATTTTACTTGAAATTCTAAAAATGTGTCATAGGTTTTCTTACATAATAAATACAATATTTTAAGAATCTTTTAAGAATCAACTCCACAAAATGACCATTTTTTTCTTGCAAATATGATCAGGTAAAAATTCTGATAAGATCTGCTATGACAAAAGATATAAATACAACAGCAACAAAATAAATAAATAAATAAATAAATAAATAAATAATAAATAAATAAATAAATAAAAAGCTGCTTTGAGGACATGACATGAAATTTAATGAAAATCAATTAAAAATTTAAAGCAGTAATAATAGGAATGTTTCACTTATAATTTGTGGACTGTGTGCATCAGAATCTCTTGGAGCAGTGGAGGAAAGAGTATGAGTCAAAATGTAAATTTCTAGGCTCCACTTTAGAACCATTGATCCAGGTTCTCTGAGTAGTAGGACCCAAGAATCTGTATTTTAAAAACCTTGGAGGTGATCCTTGTGGTCTCTTATGTTTGAATGTCAATGTCAGCTTTGAGACTAATCCACCAAAATTCTTTAAGTTTCTGTATATTGCTCATATTTAGAAAATACAATGAGAATAAATTTGTTCCATAAATAAATTATTGACTATGTTGTAAAGATTAATTGTAAAACTACATCTTTGAGTCTATTGAATTTAAAAAAATATTTTATGTTAAAATATTTTATTGTATTGGATTTTAAAAAACTATTTTATTTTATCTTTTAAAATTGGAGTTTGGTTCCTGTTTGGGCTTTTATTCTTAAGAAAAAGAAGTGAGCATTTTTAGCTTACCTGTTATAAAGCATTTCTGATCTTGAAAAAAGTAGTTCCTTTATTGTTAGGTAAACAGATTTAGAATAAAATTTCAGTTTTATAATAGTGATATATCAGGCATACTGGTATTTACTATGTAGCTCACTAAATACAGAGAAAAAAGAATGGTTCTGGAGGCAGACAAAGGATTCAGAATGTCTCTCAGAGTCTCAGTTTCTTCTCTTATTAAACACAACAATTAATACCAGCTTAAGGCATCTGCAAATGTTAACTGAAATGGAATACATGAAACTCCCAGACTAGTGTAAAATATACAGTAAACATTCCATAGTGATAGCTATCTTTATCCTATTTTCCTTTGTGTTCAATGGTGGCATCTTTGAAATAGCCTTATAGCCTTATCCACAGTCAGTGAATGTTTTTTTTTTTTTTTCGGTCTGTACAACACACACAGGTGGCCATTCTTGGATTTGTAGGTATAGTGACTGCCTGAGGATCCTGCTGATATGCACATCACTTACTTGGTTTGAAATATGACACGGATATTTAATCAAACCTATATCCCTAACTCTAGGTTTCTGTCAGTCTTTCTCCTTCCCTGATTTTTCCATAGTCATATTACATTTCCCATTGTCATATTGTCTAAACTTACACCTCAGAGCTGCCTTAACTTTGCTATCTTTTTTTGGTAGAATTATTCACACCATTAAAAAATACATTTGTGTGATGTTATCTGATTCTATGTCTTCTTATTAAAACTTTAAAAAGTTATGCCCAGGATTTCAGTTTCATAGACCTCTATCTTATTGCAAATATTATTTGATTGACTTGTGGCTGAATGTAGTAGAACTGCTCAGAAAAAAATTATGTGAGGTTTATAGTGTGCTGATATCGCAATATGATACAATAAAATCTCATTTATCAGAAGTCAATGTATACTTTATGTGTGTTATCTTAGGTCATAGAGATGACTCAACGGATTCTGCATCTGCTTTTTTTCTCACTGCCCTGTCCCTTCTAGGGCAGAGGCTCAGTCAGCAAAGGGGTGCTCCAGTATTTTTAATAATGATCTTCAACATTAAGAAATAAAGCAGAAGATATTTTCAAGTTTATTTTTGATCAAGCAAAGACCATATAAAGCTAAAATAAACTCTTTTGAATTAGCTATCACTTTCTTCTCAACAATTTTAATAATTTTTTATTGAATGTTTACATAATAGAAGATTCAGTTATGTAACAGTGCAAGTTAGTATTTATACCAATCTTTAGTATTTATTCATCATTATCAAACATCCATCATTCTGATAGATTTCAGGATTAATTAATGATAAATCATTTCTCAGATGAAAAAAAGAGATTTGAGGGTTTAACAAAAGCTGATGTGATTCTGACTCACGGTTTGTCCTAACAATTACAACATTGCTGAAACGTTCTAATGAAGTATGTGTCTGTACAAATTCCTTGGAGTAAATACATAGAATTGTTATTTCTATTTTATTTGAACATACAAAGAGTTTTAATTGGAGTGACAATTCTCTGCTGCCTTAGTTTCCTTAGAAATGTAGCTTAGTTGTTACAGTGTGTCTCATTGATAAAAGCCTCTTACAAGTTCATAAGAGGGGAAAAAATCCTGCTCTATTCTGTTTGAAAATATTGACAGATATTTTCCGATGTAAAGAAATGGACATTTTGAACCTAATTTTGTTGGATGAAATATAAGAATTTAAAAATGGAATCCAATTATCTCTAACGTGTACACTTTGTTGAAGAGCTATTAAATTGGAAACTTTTTGAGCTGTTTCAGAAGGCACACTTAAGCTTTCTGCTGGCAGTAAATGCAAAACACAAATAATTTAAAAGAAGACCTTGACAGATGATTCGTGTCTCCTTCACAATTGAGATCTTATATGCACACAAAACTAGTCTCCGTTCCTGACCTGGCCGTTTATAGTATCTTTCAGCCTATGAACTTGCTTTCTGTTTATGGCCGATAACACAAAATTCTGTCACTAGGTGGCTCCATATCGCTTTTTAAAAGTAGTCTTCTCTGACAATAACTCTGTTTTTAGAGCATTTCTTTTTTCTTATTACATTTCAGATTTTTTTTTTGCCATTGTTTCACAATCTGTGTAGCTTAATTGCAAACCATTAGCTGCATGGAATTAGAGTCTACTTCCAATGTGTTGCCAACTCCTCTCTCTAGTCAACACATGAAGAAAGGCGACAGATGACAATGCTGCAGGACTATGGTTGTTGGCTGGATGCCATTGTTCAATGTCTGGATCTTTAATAAAATTATGTCCAACCTTATTCTGTCTCACTTCAAAGCTCCATTTCAGTACCAAGTCATATTCCCTGTAGTGGGAGTAATCCCAAGAAAGGCACATGGATTTTTTTTTTTTTTTTTGAAACAGAGTCTTGCTCCGTTGCCCAGGCTACAGTGCAGTGGCACGATCTTGGCTCAGTGCAACCTCTACCTCTCGAGCTCAAGAGATTCTTCTGCCTCAGCCTCTCGAGTAGCTGGGATTATAGTCACCTGCCACCACGCGTGACTAATTTTTGTAATCTTAGTAGAGACAGAGTTTCACCATGTTGGCCAGGCTGGTCTTGAACTCTTGACTTCAGGTGATCCACCCACCTCTGCTTCCTAAAGTGCTAGGATTACAGGAGTGAGCCACCGCGACCGGCCTGGATTTTTTTTTTTTTTTTTTTAATGTCTCTGTGACATGAGAGGAATATTGTCCCTGACCTGAGAGGAATATTGTGGCTTAGTGTCCTGGATTTGGAGTTGGAACACTTGGGATCTAGTTTGGTCTTTTGAAGGTAGTTAACTACCCTGAATTTCAGTTTCCTCATCTATAAAGTGAAGGGGATAGATTAGATGATGTTTGTAAGCTCTTCTAGTTTTAATATTTTAAAATGCATGATATTCCCAAGGAGATTTCTTAAGCAGAGGTGTCCCTGTATGTAGATATTACTTACTCTTAGATTGTAAGCTACTGAGGGAAAGGAAATATTATTTCTTTAGCCTCAGTGCCTGTAACAGTGCCTGACATACAGTAAAGACTCAACATACATATTTAAATGAATAAATACGCTGCATTGTAGTACTCCATGATGGAGATCACAGGGAAGTATTAGTGCTCTAAATTCCTACTCATCTTTTTCTCCCTTTGACTGGACATCCAGTTTCTATACTTAGAATTACTGCTGCCCATTAATGAAGCAATGTCACTTTGGAATGCATTCTTTCTTTTTAGGAAGAAAGTGAAACCTCTAACTTAGGCTTTCTTTATTAACATTGTTTATTATTTTAATGGGATAGTTGTCATCTTAGATGCTCTAGGAGGCAAAGCACATCTGCAGCAATAGATTTGAAGCTTTGGAGCATAGCAGTGACAAGCTCTGTATAGGTGACACTGGTTAATTTGACTGGCTCTGAAGCTGCTGGGCCCAGAATGGAGGGAAGGGTCTAAGAAACAATGTCCTTAGTAAAATTGGCTTGTTGAGAGAGGGAGTTAAAAACTGGTAGAGAAGTGAAGGTAATGTTTAGTAAATTTTAATAGTATGGTCAATAGAGCATAGATAACGGCAAAATATTTAGCATGCAAAGGAAAAACGTTATTAAAATACCATTTTTGTGGGGAGTGCTAGAATCTTGAGAGCAAGCATTTAGGGAAACATTGATTAAAACATCTAACTCTGAAACTATTGAAGAAAACTTCTTGATAACAGCAAAAGCATAAGTAAGAATCTTCAAACTCATAGTATAGAAAGAGAACAATGTAGCATTCTCAATGTAGTTATCTTAAACAAATATATATAGCAAATTAAAATGCTATGTAATGTGGTTTGTTATACATTTTTCAAGCATGATCATCTCTCAGCTTCTAATAATCTGGATATAGAAGTATTTATGTGACATTGCAGCAGTTTACTTGATATTCTTTTGAGCTCCTCTTTGTTCTACTGTGCTATAGAGAATTGAAATGGCATTATTCTGGTTGATTTTTGTCCAGAAAAAGAAAAAATTTAACTGGGCTTGATCAACCGTTTCACAAATGCTTGGAAGTCCATATTTTACTGGAAAATACTATTTAATATCCCTGTTGACTGAAGCAGGGATAGATTCACCACTGAATTATGCTTCTTGGCATGTAAGTCATAATGGAAGTATAATACAAGGAAACACTTTTTTATATTATTGCTATTTTTGTAATAGGAAAGACATCCAAACATTGACAGAATTTTAGGAATTTTTCTTAGATGTCCTTAACAGAAAGCATTTGGGAAATGTTAACCCTTATCAAGCATGTGTCTTCTTTTGATGCAATGATATTTGTGTTTGGTTCATGGAATTTTTATATGTGCTATGACTGAAGTGCTTTGTTATGATTGGAAAGAGTAGAACAGAAGACATTTCCCCTCCTTTAATTGTGAGGAACAAAAGTTATTACCTTCTTTGTAAAATTGAGATGTCAATCCGCAGCAAAATGAAAAAAGTATGTGTTCTATAATGTTAACATAAAATATAGAGTGTAACCTTCTATGATGTATACAAATATATAGAAGTTGAGTATGTCACAATGATAGGAATTAGGTGATATAGACAAACACAATCTTGATTTTGTTTATTTGTTTTGGACTATGAATGGTTTTCTAATTAGATTTCTGTTTTAATATAATCTTGATGCTAATAATTTAAACTCAGACTCTAGTCTTAAAGGCAGGAAGTTTCATTGGAGCATAACACATTATCACATTAGTTGATGAACACACTGTTATTCTCATACCATAGCCTTTAAAGATAACTCAAGATTTCTCTAATTTTATTTCTTCTTCAAGGGAAAGAAACTTGTATACGGCACAATGGAAACAATGAAGTTGAAGGGTACAGCTTAACGAATGATGAAAATGAGGTGTTCAGGGAACAGGAGAGGGCTAAGTTCTGTCTTCAATGAACCTTTGCATTGCTTTATTTGGGATCATTCTATCTTATGCCCTGCTTTGAAACAATAAGTTTCGAACAATATTCAAGTTGAAGAAAACTTAGCTTTTGGAACTTAGCTTTTTGATCTGGATAGGTTCATGGGAAAGAAGGCAATGAGTCATATGTGCCTGCCTGTACTGCAGGGTGGGCAATTAGCAAAAGGCCAGGATAAATGAGTCTCTGTGTTTGTTTTTTTAATATATGATTCAATCTAGTTCCTGTGGACAGGGAATCTTATGAGGATCTCTCTCTCTCTCTCTCTCTCTGACACACACACACACACGCAGCTGGAGTAGCAGTGGCTAAGTTACCTACTCAAGTATTTGGGGATTTTGGATCTAGGACATCTTTTATTATTACCAGACAATACTCTCCTACTGAAATGAAAGCTACTTTTGCATATGTAAGTGGATATTTTTGATCCCTCTTACACATTACAGAGCTCCCCTTAATAGTGATACTTTTGACTGTAGAAAAAGTTATCAAGTATATTTACTGTAATTATATAAAAAGGACATATGTTTTGCTATGTAACATCTTTCTGTGAAAAGTCAAGGCTATGTGATTTTTATCTTGAGAAAGTTATTAGGAAAGCAGCATATTGTGGAAGAAAAGGCAATGGAACAAGAGACAGGAAAGGCTGATTCTCGTCTAATCATTGTTATGACCAGCATGGCCACTTTCACTTTAATCACTCAGGTTCTCTCATAGACTAGTTGATCTCCAGGGAGGGTGATCCTACAGGCTTCTTTGCTGGAGACAGTCCCGGTTTACATCTGTTATCCCAATGTAATTATTAATAGCACCCTTTTCATTCTCAAAAGTGTCCTGGTTTGGATGATAAATTACATGGTTACTTTATCTCTAAAGATCCTTTCAACTTGAGTATTCTTTGATGTTGCCTAGAGATGAGATGTAGGATCAATTGTCTGAGAGCTAGTCATTGAAATTCTAGTCCTTTATTTTGAGCAGTGGTGAGAGATGAAGGTATTGAGTTTGATATGGCCCAGATCATGAAGGTCTGATATTCAAAGACTTAATTTTATCCTGAAGCCTACGGGGAAAATTCTAATCAGAGAAGAAACTGAGACATCACTTTGGCTTATGGTAGAAAACGGATTTTAAGAGACTGTTGCTAGAGACAGAAAATCCAAGAGTTTATTACAATAATTCAGTTAATAAATAATAATAATCTTAACCAAGAAGTGACAGTGGAAAATGAGAAAGAAATATTAATTATCAAAATATTCTGGGGTAACCTCTATAAGATATAGTGACTGAATGTGGGGATTAAGGAAGAGGCTAGAGCCTCGGATGGCATTCTCTTACTCTACCATAAATTTATTAAATAACTGGATAGATAGTGATACCATTCATGAAAAGTAAGACTGCAGTTAGGGCTTCTGTGTCAAAGACATGATGGGCTCATGGCTAGACTTGTGTAGTTTATTATGTTGGTGCTACAGACAAATAGAAATGCTCAGTAGACATTTAGATATAGGGTAAGAACCTTAAAATATTTGGTTTTGTTCTGCTAAGGTAGATTTGGGAGGGATCAGCACATTCAAAACTTCTGGAAAGGTTCTGGAAGAACAGAGAATGAGACAAAACTGAACTAATGAAAGAATCATGAGAGTCCCTAACACTGAAGAGAAGAGCAAATAAAGAGAAACACCGGAAGGGGAGAGTGTAAGGGGCTACTAGAGAAGTAGAATGACATCCAGGAGAGTGATGTCATATAACCTTCGGAGGTAAAGATTCCAGTTTTAGAGCACACACACTATGCTTCAAATCAGTGATACTCAAAGTTGTAAGTCTCAGAACTTCTTTATATATTTAAAAAATTTTGATGAATCCAAAGAATTTTTGTTTTCATAGAGTATAACTATTAATATTTATTATATTAGAAATAAAATTGAGAAGATTTAAAATTCTATTAGTTCATCTAACTAAAATGT
The DNA here is from genome assembly GCF_000951035.1 of Colobus angolensis palliatus. NCBI lineage: Eukaryota > Metazoa > Chordata > Mammalia > Primates > Cercopithecidae > Colobus > Colobus angolensis. Next base: position 4,409,419 of record NW_012114422.1, read on the forward strand.
TTATACATTCACTGGATATTACTAAAATAAAATACTTTTGTCAAAATGATGATTCAAAAACATTTAGTGAGATGGGTGACATTGTTTTATGCAAATCTCTTGAGTGTGTACATTAATAGAAGTTAGCTGGACTGTCATATATACTTTTGCATTTAACCTGGTGCAGTATATTGTTTGGGTTAAGGTATTTTTGGACATACGTATGTATTCAGTTGGAAAAGAGAGGAGTATTTTCACAGCCTTTCATGATAATTATGGGTATTCTCTTTAATGACAGTTTCTTAAAGATTAGTTACAATGTGGAATTCAAACCATATTAGTTAACTTTTTGCACTTTGTTACATTCAAATTCCTCAGTATATTTAAACTTTAAGTGAATCTTTAACTCATGCATAATTTTGTATTATCTCTCATTGGTCATTTGGAAAATAGTGGCTCACTTAGTTATACAGATCTTCCAAATGTTGACACATTTCATTATATAATATAAAAAAATTGCATTCATCAATATAACTGTTATTTGTATTAGAAAAGTGAACATGGAAGCTGTCAAAGTACAGTGGCAGACTCTAGTTTCCCAATATTTAATTTTCTCTTGAAAGCCCAAGTTTGATCATCATCAACACATACTATCAGTTGTTTGTATTGAAGAGATAGGTTTACTACATTTATTTTTAGCAAAATGTCTGCCAAAGACCCAAGTCTCAATAACCATGGTTTAACTGTCATTGTTCTTTCAAGTAAAAATTATGTTCCATGAAAAAAGGAGCTAATTCAGAAACTTACAACTCAATTGCATAAGCAGTTTCCTTTGGTATTCAACTGATTTGCTTAATACATACTTCTCATTTTGTCACATGAAATATTACAAACACATTGTATTTAAGGGTTGAGATTTAATAAAACTAGTAATTATCATTACTTAATCAAAGATGTTATTTAGTGATAATGGTTTTTTTTTTTTTTTTTTTTTAACTGTAGGCGTGTTGTAGTGAGGAATTATGAAACAGTTGGGGCCTCTGCCTTGATTCATGATAAGGTACCAGAAGTTTTACTACCATTGATTTTGCACAATCAATACAAATGTCAAAAAAGCAAGAAGGACCAATAATGACTTTGTATTGGTGTGAAAATAGTTTTGATTTTTCAGACCCCCAGAATGGGTCTTAAGGTCCCCTAGGGGTACACAGATCACACTTTGAGAATTGCGACTTTAAGTTTGAGAAGCCTGCCTCGTCAAATGTGTCAGAAAAGTTAGGAGGAAAAAACTCCAAAATCTAAAACCTCAAACAACTAAAAGTACTCCATTGGATTTTTCAGCAAGGAGGACGCTGGCGATACTATTGAAACGAGTTGCAGTGTTCATGTTTTTCAACCTAATGTATCTTAAACTTTAGTAATATTTACTTGTGTGAAGTGATGTAAAGAAAAAAATATACTCTTCTCCAGCTCAATAGATGTATTTTGTCCCCCCAAATAGAAATGCTTAAATGTATGAAGGCATTAATTATGGTTGTTACTGACCTGGAAAAGCGTATCAAATTTATCTGACTAGGAACTAAATGTATTTTCCCTCTTTAAATTATGGATGTAGCATGTAAAACAATTTGACATGCCATGTATAACAACTCAAGGGAAAACAAATTCCAAGTATGTGATAGTCAGAAACCTCATATCCTCTGGTTACAATGTACAGAAGTCAAATGCAATGGTTGAATATCTTAAAAACTTGCTTTAAAATGACTTGAGTAAAAGGTATGGGGTCGTTTGATATATCGTAGGAGGTATGGGACTCACCATCTGAGTGATATGCATAGGAAAGGCAGACAATGTGCAAAGAAAGTAGCATTTATTGAGCATCTTCTCTAGGTCTTTTTCTGCGTCAGAAATACTGTCTGTCTGTTCTTACGTAAGTCTTTAAAGCCCAGTACTATTAGCCCTCCCTTAAAGACCATTAACCATATCTAAAGCCATTAACCTATCTAAAACCCTATCTGAAAGTGGTTTGCATCTAGATTAAAGAACTTACAAAGATAATGGGATTTTGATTTTCTTGATTAATTTTATTAGATTAAAATCAATTTCTTTATGAAGTATGAATTTCTTTTTCATTCAAAATATTCGTTAAGCTTTGGCTTCTACATGCAGGATAGTGTTCTATAGTACTAGACTACATAGTTTCAATTTATAAAGCACTTTTGCAAATGCCACTCTAAAGAAACTGAGGCTGATAGATCAGGTAATCTTTTCCCCAGCCAATCTTTTCATCATTTCATGGTACTGTGTGACTTGAGCAGCTCTCGAAGCTGGGGAACACACACTGTTATGGGAAAATAAGTAAGAGACATACTTTGCTGTTCTCAGGTCATAATTACTAGTATTTTCATAATTACTGGTACTAGCAACAGTAAATTCTAGAATATTCCACCTAATCAGTAATAGATATATTTAAATATGTATATCCGCATTTATATTGTCATCTAATGCCTATTTTGTTTTACTACTAATTCTGGTTTAGTTTCAGACCAGATGTGGTTTCATTACTGAACATTTTTCACCAATATTGAACAAGTGCTCTCAACATTACCTGACATCAACATTTAATAATTCTTGGTAGCATTAACCCTCCATTAACTTTTATTGTATCTAAAATAATAACTTGCCTCTATGGTGTCCAACAACTAAGTTGTCATCTAGGTATTTAGATGAAACGTTTTGCTTTTAGATTCACTCCCATCTTTTTTCACTGAACGATTCTGTGTTGCCTTGAAATCTACTATATACGTATTCTAAAATTACTTTCCTACATGGAATATCATGGCATTGATTTCTTTTTGAGAACTTCATTTTCAACTTTTCCAATCAGGTCGATATGACTTTGAAACATGTCTGTATTTATCTTTCACAATTTCCAGTTATTTACCTCTTAGCTGTATCTTCTTTCATGTTTTATGTTTCAGTTAGCCCATAATCATCTTACTCTTATGCAGTTAGTATTCCTATGACTAAATTAGTGTCTTCACACTGATACCACAGCATACATTACAATTATGCAGCATTTCTATGTGCAGAAGAGTAAAGTACATAGCAAAAGTGACTGGCATTTCAGGAGTTTGGGAGGGATGAAATAAGGAACAGAGACAGAAAAGATGAGACTGGTACAAAGATGGGAAATTCACTTAATTTGATGAAACTTCTGTGATTCTAAATTTAGTTTAATTAGTCCCAAGGAATATTTTAACCCTATGCTTTCCTATCTTTCCCATTTGCCTATGAAGCATTACCAGGCAATTAGCTACAGCACATTTGAATCCTTAATAAAGCAGAACACATAAATTTAAATTGCATGTTTTATTTTATTCTTTCACTGAAAAATGAACATCCATGTATATATGCACCCAATAATTTCTTCCCAAAATATTTATCTGCCTTTTCTGGGGTATAAGGGAATAAAAAATGAAATGCCACGAAGAGGAGATAGTAAAATATTAGCTACATATAAATACAACTGAAAAATATTTGAGAAATCAATGTAGTTTATAAGTTGTATATGTTCTTGAGGTGGGTTTGCTTCATTAAGAATGGAAAAAAATACATATGCATTCAGCATTGCTCAGACCCTAATTAAAATCCTCTTGGGAATTTAAGTGTGGGCTCCACAACATTCAAATATGGAAACTGTGAGACCTTATAAGCAGTCAGTAAAAGTAACTGCAGGAAACATTTTCTAGAATAAAAGATTGTTTGATGTTGAAATAATTGCTATTAAAGACAAAGATTATTATAGCTAGTTTCCTATTTTGAAATAATCAGTAACGGTGGTGAGTAGAAATAAAAATTTAAAATAAAACATTGTTTAACTTTTACATTATGGTTGTAATAGTAGATACATGAAAATGAAACTATGGCCACATGCAGTATCCATTTGTTACAAGAGAAGGAAATTGCTTTGTGTCAGGTTACTTTTGAAAACTCCTGTTAGTCATGAACTGTCAATTTAACTAAAGACTGATTTTTTTTCAAGTGGAGAGACCACTATTTGTAAAGCTTTAAGACACATAGCTAGAAGCAAACCAGTCACCATACATTTTCAGCTTTATTTAAACTTTGGTATACATTGACAATTGCTTTGATCATAATTCAATTTGAGAGTCAAGATGATGATCAGAATATGTTTGAGGTAAATATTGTTAAATATTTTATTTAAAAAGAACAATGTTTTCAATAAGAAGCCTCGGGGTGAAAGGGACTATATTTTCTTGCTTTTGTATACTTCCATGGATAATTATAGACTTTGGGTTAACGGCACCAGAAAAGAATCTGTCATAAGTTAGCACTTCCTCATTTTCTCTCCAATGTGCCTATGAAATCTTAAATCAAAAGTGTAAGAGTTCTGTAACATTACTCAGACAACTAAGTGTTGAGTGTTATTTAAGTAACAAACATCATTTACTGAACATATTATGCGCTATTCGTGTTATATGCACAGTATAATATTGCTTGCCTCAAAAATTATGCAAGGTCGGTATTTTTATTTAAGTTTTACATATAAGAAAATTGAGACCCATAGAGTTTCACTGAATTGTCCAAGTTAATACTAGTAGTACCAGAAAAAGCTGAGACTCACATTCAGTCCCATTTGAAGTTAGTTTCCTTTTCCCTCAAAACCCCATACTGCCTTTTTACATTTGCCCTGTAATCTGAAACCACTAATATTTACAAATAAGTCTGTTAAACTGTATTAGCTGTATTCACAATTGGTTAAGATGTCCATTCCTTAGCATTTAATCAATCACAAAAGGTGTTTTTGATACTGAATGAGAAAGTAAACAGGATGATTACTTAGTCAAGCAGTTATTGCCCAGAAACAACGAAAAGCAAATGGAGTGTAAAGTTCTTAAGGATTAATGATGTCCTGCCTAATATAAATTAAATAATCACTTGAAGTTTGTGAATGTATGTTTAGGTCTCTCTGTGTGTAAGTAAAATTTCAAAGACCTTGTTCTATTGCCTCACTGGAAGGACTATGAGCTTTGGTGTGGGTCGAAATTACATTATACCTCCTAAGTAAAATTAATTATGCAAAATTACTTGGAATTACCGGATAAATTTCCATAAATCACATGGTAGCGGGAGTCTGGTGGGACAGTTAGGTGGTGGGAATAAACTACATATACTGGAGAGCTTAGAAATAGCAAGCTATGTATAAATTTCTATTTTCCCATTTACGAGGCTTTTTCTTCCTTAATCATTGTGTAACTTTCATCAGTGGTGAGGTAGAGAGTTATTGACTGAGTTGGTGTGCCACAACTTAAAAAAAGTCTTTTGAATAAATTATCTTGGCCAATGTACAAAAGATGATTCCTGAAGTAGAGATACAATATCTTATAAGGCTGATCAGAATTTGTGCTATAGAACTGTGTGTCACACACAGGAAGACCTTCTTTCTGTCCTTTCTAAAGCTCTATTTTGTGATGAAAAGCACAATGCATTTGAAAAGTTAATGAAAATTTTAATTTTTCTTGATTTCAAGGTTTATTTTATTCAGTTTTGTCTTGCAGAGTTAGAGGGCAACGTGCCTGCTGTTATGGGGCCTCATTTTCAACAGAGAAGTGAAGAGAACCACATACATTACATCATAATGAAAAGAACTACAGGTTCAGTGATGCTTCTAAAGATGAGATACTAGCATTAGCATGATGACAACAAAATTCCTCAACAGAGATATTATAATTGAGACAAATTAGAGAGTAGCACTTTAAGGTATAATGTGACCGGTGGTGGGCTTTTAGAAATGATAAAACATTTTAATATGCAATGCCTGTGAAATGGAGACATTACCCTCCTACTCTTTGGCTTGAAATGATGATATTATTAACTTCCTCAGGTATTGGTTTCCACCCTCCACATATAATCAGTGACCACATTTTGCTGATCCTTCATAATATTTTCTTCCTTTTAATTCTCACCATATATTAATTTTCTATTTTTGCTGTAACAAACTGTCCCAAATCTGGTGGTTGAAAACAACAAAAATCTATTGTATTATAGTTATAAGTGTTAGACATTGGAATGGGTCTCAGTAGCGAAAATGAAACCGTCAGTAGACCACTTTCCTTCCGGAAGCTCTAGGGGAGTCAGTTTTTTTGTGTTTCCCAGCTTCTGCAGGCTGACTAGATTCCTTGGCTCATGGCTCATTCCTCTCGTTTACAGCCAAGAGCTGGAATAATCAAATCTGTCTGTTTACCCTAACACAATACTTTCTTTCACTTTTATAAGGGTCCCTGTGAATCTACCCAAATAATCCAGAATCATCACCTTATCTCAAGGTCCTTAATTCCTAACTTCAGCAAGTTACTTTTGCCTTCTAAGGTAACATATTCATAGGACATGGACATTACTAAGGGGCCATTATTCTGCTTATCACAGTCATCTGACCTCCAAAGGGCCACATTTGTACCACTTGCAAAATACAGTTGCTCCATTCCAATATCTCTAAAAGTCTCAATCCATTATAGCATCAATTCAAATTTAAAGGTTTTTCCTCTTCCATATTCCACACTGATTTCATCATCAGTCCTTAACATTCATATTTCTATTAGCAGGCTGTTTAAGAAAACCCAGGCTTTTAAAAATCATGCTTCTTCAAACTTTTTCCAGTCTCTTCTAACTGACCAATTGCAAAGGCATTTCCATATTTTTCGTTATTAACATGTGTATTGGTTTCCTATAGTTGGCATAGCAAATTAGCACATGTTAGATAGATTAAAACAATATATCTTTATTATCTTACAGTCATCACTACCATTTTATATAAGAATCTTATTACTTTACTGAAGAAATGTTCTTCTAATTGTTCTTCTTGTGTCTGCATATTAGTAAACATGTTCATTACCACCATCAAGAAAAGCAACAGCAGTTGCTTGAAACTGTTAATAACTGTTTTAAGTGCGTATAACATGTCAGAGACTTTTCTAAGTGTTTTGTAAAGATTATCCAATTTGTTCCATACAATGGCCTTATATGGTAGATAACACTGATACGGGGAGACAGACAGGGAAGTGCTGGGTAGAGAAGGGCGGATCCCTGGCTAAAGTTCCACCCCGGGCCTGTGCCCACTGACTAGGTGAGGACAGTCATTTCTGTTTTCATGCTCAAGTGTTGCATTTCCCAAGACCATCCTGAGCTATGATGCCCTCATCCTGTTCCTTTAAAAACCCTGAGACCCTAGCGGGTATGCACACAAGCGGCTAGATGTCAAGAGGAACACACTGGCGGAAGAGCACACTGTCAGAAAAAGCAGACGTCAGCCGGCCAGCAGTCCATCAACTGGCGCAACCACGCGGAGTTTGGCCAGGGCATTTGGGAGAGAGTGGGCCAGGGGAAAACCACCTTCCCACTCTATCTCCCTTCTGGCTCCCCATCTGCTGAGAGCTACTTTACTTACATTCAGTAAAACCTTGCACTCATTCTCCAAGCCCATGTGATCCGATTGTCCTAGTACACGAAAGCAAGAAACCCCGGGATACAGAAAGCCCTCTGTCCTTGCAATATGGCGGGGGGTCTAATTGAGCTAATACGAGCTGCCTACAGATGGCGAAACTGAAAGAGCACCCTGTAGCACACGCCCCCTGGAGCTTCAGCTGTTAACACTCACCCCTAGACGTTGCTGTGGGGTCAGAGTCCACCACCTGCCTGTCTGCACGCTCCCCCTAGAGGTTTGAGCAGCGCGGCGCGGAAGAAGCGAGTCACACCGCCCTCACTCACCCTGCGAGGCGGACAAGGGAACTTTTCCTGTTTCTACTGGGACCTCGCCCAGGATCCTGGAAGGTGAGTGTGAATGCGAAACTATCCGGTCTGCCTCTCTTCGAAAACCCTGCCACTTCTCTCCCTTTCCTGCGTGTAAGAGGCTCTGTTTCCCTTCATGGAGTCAAAAACTCTGCCCTAGCCCTGGCTGGTTAAAACCCTCAGACTTCATCTCTTTTCTCTCTTTCACGGTTTGACATAGCTCTTATCACTTACTTTATAATGTTGAGTTTTGCTACTGGCTGCGGCACTCTTACTAAGTAAAACGAACATTTGGCTCAGCTGCCAAAGGTGTGGATCAGACCAACTGTTTTCCAAGAGGTGCCTTCTATGCCTCCGCCTCGACAGCAGCAGGCACACACCGCTCAGGGCACCTCTCTTTATCTTTTCCCCTCCCAGCTCGGGTGCCTGAGTGTGCCGCAGCAGGCAAAGGCCCAGACCAACAGCCACGAAGGGGCGGGGAGAGCAATGCTGAGGCTGCAGCCGCCTCTGCTGCCTAGGCCGTGGGGGCGGGAGAAAACCCCGCCATAGCTGCAGGCCCCGCAGGGCCAGTGGATGGGCGCTTCTCGCCTGCCTTGCCAATGGAATGTTTCTCCCCTGGCTAAGGAATTTCTGACCCAGGGGAAAGGTATAAGGATTGGAGGGACCCACTTGCACTGAGTAAGGGGTTCTTCCCCCAGGATCTCACCTTTTGGCCCCTTAAACTGTTTCTCTCTCGTTTTCTTTTCATAGTGATAGGGCTCCCCCAACTCCCAGCGCTCTGTTTCTGATGGGAAAGTTAGCAGAGGAACAAGCCCTGCTGGCTGATAACTGCAAATTCGGCAGGGCTTATTTGAGACACTTTCGACGGATATAAACAGCCTCTAAAATACCTTTTCAGTCCCAAACTCAACTTTAAGCTTCAGACTGAGGCCTAAAAAGAAAAACAAGGTCTGAGGGATCCAAAACCAGGCAACAGCCACAATGTAAATGGGCAGGACCAATTCCTGCTGACAAAACCCCCCACCCCACAGGAGGCCGTGCTCCATGGCATAAACAGAGCCAGGGAACTCAAAAGTTTCAAACAGCAGGGAGAAAGGGAAGCACAGGTGAGGGCAGTTAGTTCCTATTCTCCAGATTTTCCCTGCTTCGTGGGTACGTACCGTATCAGTACTGATGGTCGGCACCTGCTAAGGTTGCTGGGCCTCAAGAGTTGAGAGGAGGAATGGGAAGAGAGGATGCTCACTTTCTGTCTCCATCACACCCTGAGTATTCACTGAAAGAAGGGAAGGAATGAGGGGTGCCTCTATTCCCTGTCGTTCAGAATGGGCAGAGAGATTTCTTCACCATCTCCAGCTTATACACCTCTGGAGTGTTTCCTGAACCAAGGGGACTGCTTTGACCCTCAGAATCTGGAGGAAAAACACTTCATAGCCCTCTGCACAAAGGTTTGGCCAAATTATGATCTACAGCAAGGATTGGCTTGGCCTCAGGAAGGAACCATTCATTTTGACACCATCCAGCAGTTGGAAATTTTCTGTAGACATGAGGACAGATGGTCTGAGGCCTCATATGTGCAGGCTTTCTATATATTGCCAGGCAATCTAAATTTCTGCCGACAATGTAGGATTGATGCAGTCCTCCTGTTTGCCATCTCAGGGAAGGCTGCAAGGGGCAAGCCCAGGGAATTAAAGGTATGAATCCCAGAGGCATCCCCAGCAGAGGAGTCGGCTCCCTCAAGCCCTGCTCCTCCGGGCCCACCCCCAATCTCCCTATCCAGATTCAGCCTCTCACTTCTCCCCTCCTAGAAATTCTCACCTTAAACAGCCCCAGTCTCACTCTTGCCCCTTCAACAAATGCCCAGTTAATTTGGACCCAGTAAGGACGGTGTCCCTTTCTTCCTACAGGACTTAAAGCAAATTAAGGGGGATCTTAGCAAGTTTTCAGATGACCCTGACAGATATATAGAGGCTTTCCAGAATTTCACCCAAATATTTGAACTCTCCTTGAGAGACATTATGTTACTTTTGAATCAGACCTTGATGGACACTGAGAAGTGGGTTGCTATGCAAGCAGCAGAGAGATGTGGGGATGAACTTTGCCTCACAAATAGTGTCAGGGAATGGGATGAACATTATTCAACTGGAAGAGAAGCAGTACCCATGAAAGATCCTAAATGAGGTCCCAGTGACGAGATGGAAGACTGGAAAAGGAGTCACTTTCAGGTGTACATAATGGAGGACTTACATAGGACTAAGTCCAAGCCTAAGTTGTCCATGATCCTAAGTTGTCCATGATTATCCTAAGTTGTCCATGATCAACCAGGGATTTGATGAAAATCCTACTGCCTTCCTGGAAAGGCTAAGAGAGGCCTTGGTAAAGCAAACCTCTCTATCTTATGATTCAGTCGAGGGACAGCTAATCCTAAAGGATAAGTTTATTACTCAGGCAGCCCCTGATATCAAGAGGAAGTTGCAGAAACAGGCCCTGGGATCAGATGGTACATTAAGAGGGCCTCCTGAAAAGGGCCACCTTGGCCTTTTATAAGAGAGAAAGGGAGATACAAGAAAGATGCAGAAGCTTTAATGGCCACCGGGCAAGCCCACAAACCCCAGAATTCCCAGGCTACACCTGTTAACTGCTAAAGATATGACAAGAACAGTTCTCGCTGTCTTCTAAAGTTTGACCAGTCCCATACAAGTTTTAATTTCTTTCACCAGGGTGAAACAGCTTAGGGTACAATGTTATTGTTAGTATATTTCACTTCTTATCTCTGTAATCTTTGGCACTAGATTATGTCCTTGTATAATACACATGTTTAACCCATGCACACTTAGCTTTACAAAACTTGTTTTTTCTCTCACACCTAGAAGCTATCAAACTCCAAATAGTCAGGCACTCACAGCCTCAGACAATGGTTTCTCTGTGCTAGAAACCCTTAGATAGATCTCTGGGAGGGATCTGCTGCTCTTTTTCCCAAAACCATGCCACCTGTCAGCAGGAAATAGCTTAAGACAGGTCATCGTCCATATCCTAATAGCAGTTAGTTGTATCTCTTCAGGGGGGGAAATGATATGAGAAGGGGGTAGGGAAGTGCTAGGTAGAGAATGGTGGGTCCCTGGCTAAAGCTCCACCTCTGCGCCTGTGCCCATGCACCTAGGTGAGGACAGTCATTTGTTTTCGTGCCCAAATGTTGCATTTCCTAAGACCACCCTGGCCCACCACACCCCCATCCTGTGACTATAAAAACCCCGAGACATTAGTGGGCATGCCCATGAGTGACTGGACATCAAAAGGAACACACCAGCACAAAAGCACACTGACAGGCACCAGCAAACGCCAGCAGGCCGGCAGCCATTGACTGGCAGAATGGCACAAAGTTTGGTCCCGGAGATTGGAGGAGAGCCAGGCTGCTGAGCAGCCCGACTCCAGGGGAAAACCATCTTCCCATTCCATCTCCCTTCTGAATCCCCCATCTGCTGAGAGCTACTCCCACTCAATAAAGCCTTGCACTCATTCTCCAAGCCCACCTGTGATCCCTTTCTTCTAGTACACCAAGGCAAGAAACCCCAGGATACAGAAATTCTTCTGTCCTTGCGATAAGGCAGGGGGTTTAATCAAGCTAACACAAACTATCTATGGATGGCTACAGTGAAGGAGCACCCACCCTGTAGCACATGCCCACTGGGACTTCAACTGCAAACATTCAGTCCTAAATGCCATTGTGGGGTGTGAGCCCCACAGCCTGCCTGTCTGCATGCTCCTGCTAGAGGTTTGAGCAGCGGGGCACCGAAGAAGCGAGCCACACCTTCATTGCATGCCCTGCCAAAGGGACAAGGGAACTTTTCCTGTTTCAATATTCCTATGCCACTTTATAGTTGAAGGAATTGAGGCAAAGATAAGTGAGGTAAGTTGTCCAAGACATCTATTTGGTAGGTAGATAAACATCTAGTTTCCTTAAAAAAAAAAAAAAAAGTTTCGCTAAAATATAGCTTTCAACTGTTAACTCAAACATTATTATTCTCCTTCAAATGGTGTTCAAATTATGCCATAATATTAACCAAATATTTTTCAGTGTACTCAACACTAGCCATGTATAATATATATAATTGCTGTTCTTTAAATATCCTTGATGCTTTTCCATTTTTGTATTTTTGTGTATTATATTTCTTAGTTTGAAAGATATTCCTTCAATTTTTTCTGTCCTTCAGTTTCCATTTTAAACCATAGCTCCTCCATGACCTGTTATAATGATTTAATTTTTAAGTCTCATAATGATCACTACCTGTGCCACTTACTTGATCAACAAATATGCCTACTTTGGGATAACTTTTGGGTATGGCATAGAAGGTTCATTTCTCTTTTATATTGCCATATAAATGTTACATATCTGTTATTTTTCTAAGTATATTACAAATGTATTAAGGATTAATAGAGTGTTCTGCTTAAAAATTAAATAACCATTTGTGTGTGTGTGTATGTGTGTGTGTCTAAGTATGCCTGTAAAAAAAATCAAATATCTTGTTGTAGGATAAGAAACAAAGAATATAAGATTAAAGTTCCCTAGTACTAAGTAATTAGTTTATTTATTTAGGTTTTTTATAGATGCCATATATTGAATTGTTAGAAGGATGTTATGAATTTAAGTTGGCAGTTGTCATCCATAGCATTATTTTCTCCATCACAGAATGGTCCAGATTGTTTCTTTAATAACAGCACACATTTTCATCAAGTACATAGGGTATCAACAGAAAGATAAAATAATTTTTTTGGCAAAAGATAAAATCATTTAAATTAATCTTCCACATAATAAGATATAAAATTTAATTCAGTGCCCTTTAGGGCATTGATTCTCTAATCATGACCATGACCTTTCATTAAAGGTTTTCTGCATTCACCAATAGCTGACATAATTCCATCAATGTCTAAAGGTGATTTAAGAAATAAATTAAATTACATATGCAAAGTCAGTAAGCTGATAAATGTTAGCTTCCAAAGTAAGGGTTTGAACTTTTGTTCTTTATCTTTATATGAAAGACCAAACATCTCAAAGTAAATCTCAATTGTAGAAATATTTATTGGGTACTCAATATATGGAAAACACTTATGTGCTAAAAGATACAAATATGTATAAATTAGATTTTTTCTAATAACTCACATTTTATTGTAGACATAAATGTTTGTGAAACTACTTGAAACCTATTACAGTGTTTTAAACACTATGGTACAAATATAAGTAAAATATTATGAATGTCCCAGTATGAAAATAGAAGGGGATGAACATGGGGTCATTAAATATTTAATAAAGGATGATTTATGAAGATGTGGGAAGGATGTAGAGGAAGGGAAAAGGGGTGTTGAACTATTACCACCTTTGGCTTAAAGAGACAAGGAGATTGTCACTGGAACTCAGAGAGACGGAGATAGAGGGCAATTATTATTATTAGTAGTAGTATTAGTATTTTAAGACAGGGTATTCCTCTGTCACTCAGCAAGTAGTAATACAGTTGATTGCAAAAATCAAATACAAGGAAAAAAGAGGTTACTATTAAAAGGTACATTACCCTGGCTGAATTAAAAGAGCAAAAAGGAGGATATCATTACCATTTCTTTATGCCACAGGAAAAAAAAGTCACAAAAACTTTTGAAAGAATGAACTTAGTTACAAATGACAGCTTACTATCACAAAGCATCTGATAGATAGAATAAAGATGATCAGGAGATTGGTTGAACCTATATAGCCCATGAGGTCAGCAGAAACTATTTTAACAAACTTATGATCCTCAAGTTCAAAAACAAAGAGAAAAAACAGAAGATTGACTGGTGTTTTCTAGAACACTTCATGCGGAAACTCACCTTCTCAATTAATAAACAATGAAGAGCACAACATCAATAGGCAGACTCTCATGATTCCTTGGGTGATATTGTGTAGTTGTGTGGGATACTGCCTGCTAAAGGCACACAAGGGAAAGCATCGTTGTCCTACCGAGCTCTCTCTTTGTTTTGAGCAGTTCACTGGATTGTAAGTAGGGCATGCTCAATGTGCTGTTATGATCTGCCGTTTTGTTTTTTTTTTTTTTGCAGTTCACTTGAGTCACCAAAAATTGATTTTCTAAAGAAAAAAGTGTCATTATAAAATATAGTTATTATCTCTCTTTTTCTAGGTGCCATTAGGTATTACTTAGTAAACATTTTGCAATGTATTCTTTGAGTCAGATGTGTTTTTTGTAGATGAAATATCTCAAATGTGATATAAATTCCGTTTGGTTGGAAGCCATATGATACACTAATACATTTAAATATGGTTATTTTTTATTTGCTGCAGAGAATAAAGATATTTGATATGTTTATAATAGTTATATTTTGAATCAACAGTATTTTAAATATACTGTCAAAATGTCTTGTTTTGTGTAGTAGAATATTTCTACATGTGTTCTAAATACTATATCCTATAATTTCAAAATACAGTCATGAGCTGCAGAACAATGTTTCCTCAATGATAGACCACATATATGATGATAATCTCCTAAGATTATGATACAGTGTAATGCTGTGGTTTTGCTGTGCCTTTTCTTTTTTTTTAATTTATATTTATTTAAAAAAATTTTTTTTATTATTATACTTGAAGTTCTAGGGTACATGTGCATAACGTTCAGGTTTGTTACATATGTATACTTGTGCCATGTTGGTGTGCTGCA